>NC_088337.1:31712500-31907500 GCF_036884655.1 Musa acuminata AAA Group | reverse complement strand
TTATTGTCCAGGATTATGTATGCAAGATAAAAAAATGAATGACTTCGAAATTGTGTTGTCTGTTGCCCTTATATTTTATGCTACTCTCCCCTTTTGAATTTTACAATTCTAGAACATAAACATGCTGATCGATTGTTTATCTTGCCCTAGGATTTGCATCAGATCAACTGTTTCTTTCTTTTCCCTTTTTAACTTCATTTTTTTTTGTGGGTGTGTGGTTTTCTAGGGCGACACTGGGTGCAAGACTCCCATCTCAAACCATCCATCACGCCCACAAAGTCGTAATGCATATGCAAATGGTCTCGAAGCATTAGGTTCTTCTGATTCTCAGCTTTCTTTGAACAATGACGTTTCAGCTTTAGGTAGGCAACAACCTGGTGAATATGTCATGAGTGTTGATGGTCTTCCACATAGTTTTACATCTGTTGGAAGTTCATCCCATATGAAAAGCACCACTCCTGATCCGCAGCTGGTTGCACGGGCTCCTAGTCCTCGTCTTCCACCTTTTGTTCTGAATGTTGGCGCCAATATCCAGAAAGATAAAGACAATCTGTCAGCTATAGTTGATTCTGATGACCTTATTGCTGCAATATCAGGTTTTAGCTTGTCAACTGATGGTGCAGTAGCTGCTGAAAATACCTCTCGAACAGAGCTTCAAAGCGAGTTGGATGATCACCACAAATTTCTTTTTGATTCGCTAACAAACCAAGAAAATATTAGGATGCGGGCTATCATGAAAGATTCTGATCCACATTCTTTAATAATTCCCTCTCTTCCACATTCATTGAAGGCTTCATTTCCTCATTCCACTACTGAAGGTCAGGTGGAGATAAGAAATTTGAGCTCGAGAGTAGGTGATCCAATTGAACCACGTAAATCCACTATCTCATCTGTCAAATCATATGTGAAATCACCTTCTTTACCTCTGGTTGCTAATGCTGGTGGTTCACCTGGTCATTATCAGAACCTTGAGAGTGTAGCTGCAGCTTTTGCAGGTAGCAGTGGGTTGAGTGCTTATTCTGTTAATCCTGCATTTCCTTCGATCCTGCAGAATCATATTAGCACAGGCGCTGTGCCTCCTTCATTTGAAAGTGGTGCTGCTGCTTCAGCAATTGCATCTCTTAGTATGGACCCTATGGTTTCTGGAGGAGGTATTTTTGCACCATCAAGTTTAGCTGGACTAACTGATCTGAAAAGTCTCGGTCAAATTGGTAATCAGTCAGCAATAGCAGCTCTCCAAACACCACCTAGTGACCCTCTTTACCTTCAGTACTTGAAGGCTGCTGAATATACTGCACAAGTTGCTGCTAGTTATGGTGATCCTTCCATGGAGAGGGGTTATGTGGGCAATTCTCATGCAGAATTGCTTGGGGTCCAGAATGCTTACATTGCATCATTGCTCCAATCACAGAAACAGTATGATCCCTCGCTTCTTGGCAAATTTGGGTTTACAAATCATGGTTACTATGGCAGTCCTGCTTTTGACCTGGGCTTATCATATCCAGGAAGCCCTTTAGCAGGACAAATTGATTCTCAAATTGGACCTGGAAGCGCTCTTAAGCTTGGCGAGCACTACACACAATTTCCGTATGGCTTGAGAAATTTAAATGGAGGTACTACGGGATCATGGTATTTTGATCAATCTCATAACTTGGATAAACATTTTCGGTCCTCACTTTTAGAGGAGTTCAAGAACAATAAGACCAGATGCTTTGAACTTGCTGAGATTGCTGGTCATGTGGTTGAGTTTAGGTATGCGTAACTCACATGCTGGTCTTAACTCTTAAGCTTGTATCTTTTTCTTTTGGCTTTTGACAGAACAACTAGTTTCTTGCCCCACAGATGTACATCTGTTGGATTATTACCTTTACATTTGCTAAAGTTCATGTTAGAATCATGAAATAGATTCCTTGAAAAAAGTTGCAACTAATTCTAATTTATTTACCATGGAGTAAGCAAATATCAAAAAAATTTAAACACAAAGATTTTCAAATTTCATAAGCAAAGTTGACTTCACAAGGAACAAATTGCCGGATTATCCATTGAATGTTTATATATGGTTGCTTCTTGGGTCCAATTATAATAATCTTCTGATCATTAACCTGTGGCCTGAAATGTTATTCTGTAACTTGATATCCTTAGAGTTTGTTGTGGATATTGTGAATATCTAAATTTTAAAATTTTATTTGTGTGCAGTACTGACCAGTATGGGAGTCGATTTATACAGCAGAAACTTGAAACTGCCACAATTGAAGAGAAAAACATGGTTTTTGAAGAAATCATGCCTCGTGCTCAGTCTTTGATGACCGATGTTTTTGGCAATTATGTGGTGCAAAAGGTATTGCAATTAGATGCGCTAACTGTCAAGTCTAGATTATTTGTGTTATAGACATGTCCTGCAACAGCTTACATTTGGCATTGTTCTAGTTTTTTGAGCATGGATCTACAGCTCAGAGAAGGAAACTGTCTGACCAACTCAATAAGCATGTGTTGGCTCTTAGCCTTCAAATGTATGGTTGTCGGGTAATTCAAAAGGTATTATAATTAAAGACATGTCTGTACACATGATTATTTCTAATATCTTTGTATCACTGTGGCTAATATCTGTTGTTCCATATAATTAAAGTTGGATCTGAAGTTTTATTTGTAATGAGATACAAACCTGTGCTTTGTTCTTGAATTTCATTTATCTAATATTTTGAACATCCATATAATCAAATAGTAGTTTATTTTCAGTTGTCTGGAGTCTCTACCACAGTCTGTCTCTGTCGTTTCTCTCCCCTTTCTCTTTTTCTATTATCAGTTATCTGGAGGCCTTATCACAGTCTGTCTCTGTCATTTCTCTGCTTTCTGTGTCCTCTCTCTGCTGAAAACAATAAACTTAAGTATTTGTTATAGGAGGAAATTCTTGTAGTGTTTGCCTTTTTCCAACTTAACAGGTACTCTTTTTTATGTTAGTTGGCCTTTAGGACTTCCATATGAAAAATCACTTACAAAGTATGTAATAGATAAATTTTGATAGGCTTCTCCCTTTCAGCTTTCATCCTTTTTTCTTAAAGACTGGTTAGTATGAGTATAGTGCATCATCCATATGGACACTGTACAACAACATTTGAATATTAAATACATACCCATTTAGCTGAATGAAGTATTTTTACCTAGTGAACAGCAAGGTAATTTTGGTAATTCTTTCTGATCAAAGATAACCTCAGCTCAAATATGTTCCTAATTGATTTTCTAGTCGTTTAATAGCATGTTAATGGCTTATTGAAGTTATTGGAAAATGAAATCTGACCTATTTCACAGGCCATAGAAGTTGTTGATTTGGACCTGAAGAAAAAAATGGTTTTGGAGCTTGATGGGCATGTCATGCGTTGTGTACGTGACCAGAATGGGAACCATGTCATCCAGAAATGTATCGAGTGTGTTCCCCAGGATGCAATTCAGTTTATCATATCAACCTTCTATGATCAAGTTGTAACATTATCTACTCATCCATATGGCTGTCGTGTCATACAGGTTTATTGCCCTTGAACTTTACTATTCTTGAAAGTTTAGATGCTGTATTCATTTTGGCTGTACTCCCTGCTGAGCTTTTTTTTCCTGGTTCAGAGAGTACTGGAGTATTGTGATGACCCTAACACTCAACAGATTGTGATGGGAGAAATTCTACAATCTGTTAGCTTGTTGACTCAAGACCAGTATGGAAATTATGTTGTCCAGGTTCCTTATCTATCTGTAATTTTTTGCTCCAAAGATGCATGGTTCATGTTTTATCGACTAGTGGCACTTATTAGCTCCCATTATTTTAAACTAAAATAACTTATATATATTTGTTAGTCTTGTGCAGTTTTTTTTTTATACTTATATAGTTATATGTGTATGTGGCTTTATGATTATTTAGGCTGAAAGATCCTGTATTCTGTATGTTGTTACTGAACTAATCTAATGACCATATTATCCTAACATATGGGCAATTTTTTCTTATAATAAAACAACCTCTAGCAAATATTTTAAGATTATCTTGATGTGTCAAACTGTGCTCCTCATTTATTGGCTTTACTGTTAATGAAATAACAGAGCATATCCTCGATATACTTTTAGACTAGGCATCGGCATAAGTAAGGCTTACCAATGATGCCATTGAGACCTTCCAAGATTTCCTCCTGCCTTGGAATTTTTACATAGAAGTATGGGTAACATTCATCAAACAAGCTAAAGGGGCATTAGAGATAACTTGGAATTTGAAGACTATTGAATTTTTAACCAACATAATTTTATTCTCTTGGTTTCAAACAGGAGATTTTTTGCTTCTCCCGGTTATATGAGAAAACTTGATTAATATAATTTAATTCTTTGATACTTTGTTAAAGAGAAATCCGGATAGAATTCGTAGAAAGAGCAAGGTGTGCTTTGATTTTTTTTAACTAAAAAGAAATTTCCATTACGTAAATGGTGTTCACACATGGACTCACTTTTTACCCATCAATTGTGCAACAGTGCACTAGTATGTCTCAACAGAGGCATGTCCTTTGCTTGTGCCATTTATGAATAAAAAGAACTATTTTTTATATGGTTTTACTTCAATGCTATCCCCTTTACCATTTTTGTCAGACACATTGTTTCCTTGTGACATCATGTGGCAAGACTGACACTTCATTGGTACTCTAGAGAGATTATGCTGTAGCTTCCTCTTTACAACTTGTGCTGTGCCTAGAATAGTTAAGTCATGAAACCTGCAAGTCTTGTGCTTGACTGACTCACCTCTTTTTTAATGTTTCTTCCAGTGTGACATTTGCAATCTTTACTCTGTATGCTTGAATTTTCCTACTTGAGATTTATTTTTTGACAGCATGTTTTGGAGCATGGGAAACCTAGTGAGAGGTCTGCCATCATTAAGAAGTTAGCCGGACAGATAGTTCAGATGAGTCTACATAAGTTTGCTTCGAATGTTGTTGAAAAATGTTTGACTTTTGGCAGTCTCGAGGAACGTCAAATATTGGTGAATGAAATGCTTGGTTCAACTGATGAGAATGAGCCTCTTCAGGTTTCTTTCTTCCCGTTGTTCAAAATGTTTTTCTGAATTACACTATTTTGTAATTTTCTTGGATTAGTAAATTATTCATATTGTGGTTTCACCCGACTTTTAACTTTTAGGAGGATTCACATGTTTGGAAGTTTATTTCCTACACTGTATATATTTGAAATCTTTGAATCATCATTGAATTCCAGCCATTTTATTATTGTAGAAGATAAAGAAATGAATTGCAGAGATCAATCAGAAGCATAGCACTTAGGGTTTAATGGACCAAACAGATTGTAAACAATTATAATTCTTCAGTTACTGATAGACCAAATCTCATGACTCAACCCTTGTCAGAGATCATGGCATCTCACTTGATCTGCAAATATGAGCAAGCTAGTTGCTGTTAACCTAATAACTGTGCTGAAATTTTATTTTGGTTAGCCATCTATTACTGTGCTGAAATTTTATTTTGGTTACCCTGATTGTGATTTTACCAATATAATTGTTGCTAAGCATAAACAGTCATTGGATGCTTAATAATTTAGGAGTGCCAACAAATGTAAGCATTTGTCACAGTAAGTTTCTTCTAGACATACCAGACAATTGTTAGTAACCATGTAGTGGTTTGGACAGGTTTAGAAGGGCAGTTTGATGTAGGCAGAAGAAATAACCACATAAAGTCTGTCCCAATTCATGGGTGGGACTGGGGCACTCTGCTTCCTCTTGTGACCGTGAGACTTGGTGTGTTTCATTTATTAAAGTATCTGGAACATTAGCCTTCACAAAATGCATCACTTAAACGCATGTAGCAGTTATTCTGTAGTAATTCTAGGACATGATCATAAGCTTCCACATTATCTTGGTGAAAATTTTTCTTTATGAAGATCTGCTTTCTTAAACTAGTCAACCACGACAGGGAATATATTGTTAGATACAGTAAGCGAATGCATAATAGTAAGTTACTACACAAAAACATAAGCTTTTTAACTATACAAATAAAAGTCATGCAAATAGCTATAACCTTGATAAGAAATGAAAATGTACAAACAATTTCTTAATTTTAGGCATTACTTATAAGTTAAGCTCTTAAACAAGACCTGGAATAGATATGTCCAGTATTAAGAAATTTGTCGTAAGGTAATGGTATGATTTTGAGAAATTATTGCTGTTCTTTTAAGGTTCACGATCAACTCTCTACACTACTTAATATCTAACCCAATATTTTGTTTACAACAGAGTTTCTTCCTGTCAGTAGAAGGCAATGCTTTGTTGTATTCTAACTATTTCGAGGTGCTTGGTTACTGTAGTCTGAGCCAAAGAATTATATGCTCGACAGAAAATATAACTATTTTGACTATTGTGCTTATGTTTTCTCTATGTTCGTGTCAGGCCATGATGAAAGATCAGTTTGGTAACTATGTTGTACAGAAAGTATTGGAGACTTGTGATGATCAGCAACGTGAACTGATTCTGTCACGAATAAAGGTCCACTTGAATGCTTTGAAGAAATATACCTACGGAAAGCATATAGTTGCTCGTGTAGAGAAACTTGTTGCAGCCGGGGGTAAGGCACAATAGTCTCTTTTAGTTCCTTTTACTTGATTTGTTTATATGTCCCATTCTTGTGGAATAAAGGCCAAACGGTTATTAAACCTTGAAGTTTGGAGTAAATTTCAATTTATCTTTTTCGTCGCTCGACTCACTAGCTTAACTAATATCTCAATCAAGTCTTTACGCCAGCTTCTGTCCACAAGCATCGATGGAAAACTGTCATGGTTGCACATTGTGCAAGTCTTATTGTTCAGCCATATTAGATTTTTATTGGGCGTATAGACGGAAGCCGACGGTAAGATTTGATTAATAGTGTTAATCGAAGTTCATGAGTCAATCGACAAAATAAAATTTTGTCCCGAAGTTAAAAAGGATTATTGATACATTCGATGCCAGCATTTCTGTTTCTTAATCATTATCTTGAGTTCTACTAGTAACCACTGCTGATTTCACTTTGCTAGACTCTTCCGTGGCCTCTTCGGCTCTATCTGAATGTTTCTATTTCTATGTTGTTTCGCAGAACGGCGGATCGGATTTCAGACCCAGCATGCATCTTCGATTGCATGAGAATGACATTGTACAGCTGAGGCTAGTGTGAGCTTCCCGGCTTTGCGTGTAGGCTGGTACAGGCTTAGTTGGCAATAATAATGCTGCTTGTACTGAAGTTTGTACATTCTCTAGGTGAACTAATAGTTTGTCACACCATGGCTGAGGCTCAGATGGGTTAGCACATATATGATGTCTTCACAGAGAAGATAGTTGTTTGTACAAGGTTTATATGGGTGTAAATTAAAAGATGGTGATGAAGAAATGTTAACAAGAAAGACTGTAAAAAATGTCGGTTACCGAGAGCTGTTCGTCTGTCCGAAAGGTTGTTTCGTGTTCCTGTTTTATTTGATCATGGAATGTTCCTGAGATACAATTTAGGTAGTAGCTAATTCTACCTATTTATTCCAATGTCTTTGCAAAATTCGACTTATGGCTGTTTATGTGAAGTGCTACAGTTCATGTGCTTACTTGTCATGTATTATTCCGAGACTTGCCATTGCCAGGCTTTTTGCGTGCATGCAATTGTTGTATTTGGCAACCTCAGGTGTCTCAGATGGTAGAGAGAGAGAGAGAGAGAGAGAGAGAGAGATGCTGAAGATACATCTACCAGTAGAGCAGTAACAGCTAAATAACATATGAAGGTCCTGCTTACATTTCACAGAACACATGCATCTCTCTCTCTCTCTCTCTTTGTGTCTGTCTGTCTATCTATCTTGCAGGAGGGCAGAAGGTGATGAGGTATCTCGATGCCCTGCATATGTTCAGGCTGGAAGAGTCGTCGAAGGCGAAGCTGTAAGCACGAGGGCAAATGGACTTGAAGAGATGGGAGAAGAGGGTGGGTTTGCAGATCTTGGGCGAGCCGTAGTCCCCGGTGCAGCAGTACTTGTCCGCCTTCAGCGCCAAGCACGCGCTCTTGCACCCCACCACCTTCCCGTTCCGCTTCACCTCGAGCTTGGAAGGGCAGCAGACGTTCAAGTCCACCTCGCACCCGGCCACGCCGCAGCCAACACCTCCCCCGACCGGGGCCATGGTGACGGGGAGGTTGAAGCCGTCGACCAGGCTCACGTCGTAGAAGTGGAGAGGTGACCGGTCGGTGCCGAAGGTCATCTCCACCACCGTCGCCGGTGGCGCTCCTCCGGCGCCCTTGCACTGCAGCATCCCGCCGCAGTCGCCGCTGTCGCAGCTCCCTTTCCCTTGGCCGTCGAAACCGCAGCCCTGCCTGCCCCAGACCCGCCCCGACCACCAGCTCGGCACGTCGAAGACCGCCTCCTCGCCGAGGCCGAGGTGGAAGCCGCCGTCCTCTGGTGTTGCATGACCGGCGCTGCCGAGCACTCCAGGCCACACGCTGTAGTTGCAGTTGTTCACCAGTATCAGCTGGATTTCATCTGAAACAACAAAGAAGAAGGTCAGGACGTCGTCAAGCCCTGCCGCAGAGGCTGCTTGCTTGTGCTTCGAGGCTCACAGGATAAGGAGATGGGGAGGAGGAGGCAGAGGAGGAACAGGTGTTGCCGGGCAGCTGGCATTGTTCTTCCTGTCGAGGGGGATTTCGTTGCGGTGAAGCAAAGCGGCAACGGCCAGCGATTTATAGGGGAAGAGGCAGTGACTGCTTCATAATAATCCCCGCAGCATTCGTACTCTGTTCCTTCCTTTGTCTTCTTTGCTGCTTTGCCTGATCTCTGTCCGAGGGTGGAAGGACATATGCTTTGCTTGCTATTGGGTTTTCCTCTCCAACCTTACTCTTACCAAAGATATGATCGGAGATTGCAAGATATGATTGGAGATTGCTTTTTGAAACCTCTCTTTATTATTTATTTATTTATAATTATATTATATATATATATATATATATATATATTAATCCTCGATTCAATTGGAACATAACCTTTTCACTCTTTACCTATTGTTAGTGTAAACAATCTTAAGCCGTGGTCTCGGGGCCGACGCGACTTGGTTCGGGTCTGAATGATGGGGGATCTTGTTCGGCGTCCCTTTAGGTTGCCAAGGTGATCGGTCGTGCTGATCGGGTCATGTCGGAGCTCGCCGGGCTTCTCCAAGGGATGGAGGTTCCTCGCCCGGGTGTTCGAGGGAAGGAGCTCCGTCTTCGTCCCTGCGACCCCTTCGACGATCAAGTTAGTGGATAGTCGCAGGGGGTTTTTACATCTTTTCTTTTCCCTCCACTCGTTCAGGACGCGAGGGTATTTATAGGGAAGCTTACTATTTCCTGATGAGGCCGCTTACAGGAGGCAGGCTCGTACTCCTTGTAGTGTCTGACACTGGTGTTGGCGTGGCGTGCACGACCGGGCTTGCGCAGGACGTGGCGTGCCCCGATCATCGTCCTATCTGTGTTGACCAGGTGCTATCAGGTTAATAGAGGTACGAGGCGTCATCTGGGGCAGTTGACGTCGCCCGGGTCTTATCGCCATTATTACCCTCATCATATTCCCCCCCCCCCCCCCCGGAAGGAAGCTATGCGTCGGTTGCTGTAATGGGAGTCCGATGCATGGCTCCGGCTTTGAGAGACTATTCTTGCCGGGCGTTTGTCGGTCCGTTGTCAGGGGTGCAGGTTGCGTAAGCAGCAGTGACCCTAGGTAATGTGCGGCCGAGGAGCACAACTCGGTCGAACTGGCCAAGCAGAGGCTGTGATCTCGAGTGGCGCACGACCGAGGAGCTTAGCTCAGGCGGACAGGCCACACAGAGGTGGTGGTCTTGGGCAGCATGGAGCCGAGGAGCACGATGCAGGCGAGCGAGCTGCGTAGATGTGGTCTCGGGCAGCATGGAGCCGAGGAGCACGACGTAGGCGGGCGGGCCGCGCAGGTGTGGTCTCGGGTAGCATGGAGCCGAGGAGGACGACGTAGGTGGGCGGGCAACGCAGGTGTGGTCTCGGGCAGCATGGAGCCGAGGAGCACGACGCAGGCGGGCGGGCCGCGCAGGTCTGGTCTCGGGTAGCATGGAGCCGAGGAGCACGACGCAAGCGGGCTATGGCCGAGGGGTATAGCTCAGGCGGGCAGGCCGCGCAGGCATGGTCTCGGGCAACATGCAGCTGAGGAGCACGACTCAGCCGGGCAGGCCGCGCAGAGGTTGTGGTCTCGGGCAACACGCAGCCGAGGAGCACGGCGCAGGCGGGCTGCGGCCGAGGGGTATAGCTCAGGCGGACAGGCCGTCCAGGCGTGGTCTCGGGCAACATGCGGCCGAGGGGTATAGCTCAGGCAGGCAGGCCGCGCAGGCGTGGTCTCGAGCAACATGCTGCCGAGGAGCACAGCGCAGGCGGGCTGTGGTCGAGCCGTGTAAATACAAAAGGGGGTAGGTCGGGGCTAACTGCGAGCCGGGAGGTGGTCAGATAGATACTAAACCTTCGCTTGGAAGAGACTGAGGCAGGGCCTAGATTTCTTTTCATGAGAACTACATCGGATAGCCACCACGGATGCTTGACCTCTTCTATGGAGCCCACTGTCAAAAGTCGTCCCTTCTCCTCGCGGCCACCCAGGCCTCCGCCGCGATGTACTAGTTAGCCCGCTGGAGCATATCTAGTACCGTGGTGGGGGGTCGCTCCACGAGGGACCAGAGGAATCTGGAATGTCGCAGGCCTATCATAAACACCTGCATTAACTGAGAGGGATGAGCGTCTGGCAACCCTCGGATTTGTGTTGTAAAGCGATTCACAAAATGAGAGAGGGGCTCGTCCTCCCTTTGGTTGAGTCCGAGGAGCAGTGCAATGGACGGCTTTGGCCGGGCGTAGGCCAATAAGTTAAGCTTGAAGTCTTTGACGAGCTGATCAAAGGAGGCGATCGTCCCAGTCTTCAGACCTCTGTACCATGTGCAGGCTGGCCCCCTCAGAGTCATGGGAAACGCCCTGCACATCAAAGCGTCAGAGGTTCCATACAGTGCCATTTGAGCACGGAAAGCGGTTACGTGGTCCGCTGGGTCGGTGGCGCCGTCATATGCGTCCAGAGAGGGGAGCCGGAAGTTCGGGGGGACTGTCTAATCTTTAATCTCAGGCGCGAATGGAGACCCTTGGTGTGCGTCCTTCTCGAGCTCTCCCTTTGACCTGCGAACCTCCTTCTCCACTTCGTCGAGCTGCTGACTGACAAAGCGTAGCTGGGCTCGCAGGGAGTCCGTTGAATCCAAAAACAATACCTCGGGTTCCGGGCGACCGCTCGGGTTTGCCATCACTCGATCCCCGAGTGGAGCCGATCGGACCCGAGGCGAAGTGGGGAGCTCCGGAAGTAGCGTGTGGGCCCGAACGGGCGGCTCCTGTTGCCGCAGTGGTTGGATCGTAGACGGGTGCACCGGATGAGAAATGAGTGGGATAATGGTTTGCACCATACCCGTCAGAGCTGGGACTTGATGAGCGAGGTCCTGAAAGGCCTCGGATGACACGGGCGACGGGTCGGCTGGGTCTCCTTCGGGCGGTGACCAGCCCGGGTCGTTGAATAACCGCCAATGGCGCTCTGAGGTTGTGGAGGGGTGCTCAGCTCGAGGTTCTTCACGCGGGGGGTGTTCCCCCGTAGCTCCGATCGGGTGTGACCCCTCGGCCGCGAGCTCGTTTGAGTTGATCGGGCGATCCCTTCACATTCGGGCCCTCCTTCTAGCACAAAAAATGTTAGTGTAAACAATCTTAAGCCGTGGCCTCGGGGTCGACGCGGCTTGGTTCGGGTCCGAATGATGGGGGATCTTGTTCGACATCCCTTTGGGTTGCCAAGGTGGTCAGTAGTGCTGATCGGGTCGCGTCAGAGCTCGTCGGGCTTCTCCAAGGGATGGAGGTTCCTTGCCTGGGTGTTCGGGGGAAGGAGCTCCGTCTTCGTCCCTGCACACAGGTCGGGTCGGGGGAGCTCAACCCAACCCCTCCGACGACCAAGTTAGTAGATAGTCACATGAGGTTTTTACCTCTTTTCTTCTCCCTCCACTCGTTCAGGACGTGAGGGTATTCATAGGGAAGCTTACTATTTCCTGATGTGCCCGCTTGCAGGGGGTAGGCTCGTACTCCTGGTAGCGTTTGACACTGGTGTTGGTGTGGCATGCACGACCAAGCTTGCACAGGACGTGGCGTGCCCCGGTCGTCGTCCTATCTGTGTTGACCAGGTGCTGTCAGATTAACAGAAGTGCGAGACGTCATCTGGGGCAGCTAACGTCGCTCCCCCCTCCTTTTTTTTTATTTTTTTATTTTTTTTCTCTTCTTCTTGATCATAGAGATGACGTAAAATGATGGAAAAAAGGACAAATTATGAAATGGGATGAAGTAAAAATTAAAAAAAGATAAGAAATAGTTTTTGATATTTATTATAATGACCTAATATTTTTAAGACTATATGTATCTTCTAATATTCTAGAAGATATTATTTTCTATATCGTTTGCATTAATCAAAAGATATCATGTTTGGGACCTTTACAAATGAGTTAGCATGATAGTGAGAGTGGTGTGCGTAAGTGGGGGTTATGGGAAAGGAAAAAGAATGGTAAAAATAAAATTTGAGAGAATATGATTTATAAAATATTATTTTATTAATTTTTAAGGGATTATAAATAAATAATAAGATGATTATGAATAGTAAGAAGACTTTCAATAGTAAGCTCCTATTATTATTAGTTCAACATTAAAAAAAAGGATTAAAACTAAGATAGACTTAAATCTAATTACTATATTATTATTAATTTTAGTTTATGTATTTTGATTAGTGAATTAAGTTAAATGAAGTTATCTAATGATACGAAAACGATCTAACATCCATCACCATCTATGGATGCTTTGGTGAGTCATCTTAGAGGTGGCTTTGCCTCAAAGTACGAGACTTGGAATAATAAATATGTCTTTCTTTTTGTAGAATAAGATCAAAGGAAAAAGTATATATATATTGGTGTGAGTTCTTTGTTGTTAGAAGAAACAATGGTGTTATTTTTTCCATGATTAAGATGGCATAAGCTCCTTATGAATATTAGATATTTCTCAACAATTTTTTCTCGAATTTTTTATGTAAGTAAGAAATGTTATTGTCACATCCCAGATTTATAAAAAATAAATTATTATGTTAATATTTTATAATTTATCAAAAAATATTTTGAATTCAAATCTTTATCTTTATAATAATAATAATAAATTTTTAATTAAAAAATAATCATATTTTCTTGATAGGGCAGAAAAAAAAAAGCCTCTTTCACCCGACCTCGAATCAACTATGAAGTAATATGTTACTTTAAAAATAAAAATAAGATAAAAATACACCGGCAACATAAATGCTAGTAAGAACCTTCAAAAATTTATAAAAATAATTTTAATATTTATGAAACATATATAATAATTTAATATAAAATGATAATATATCAATTCATCGTGAAATTAATATATCATGAAAATAATAATAATTCTTATATAATAAATAAAATAATGTACCAATCATGTGTAATAAATCTAAATGATATACATAACAATTAAATAATAAAAATATACATCATATCCAATGATATACTCTTCGAACATCGGACGAAGAGACATACTCTATGAGATGAATTCTTCTCGATAGCAGATAGAAAAAACCTATATAGATTGAATCGTATTTGGTCATTTAAGGTGGAACATGCCAAACCACACGTAATGAACTATACCTAGTCACATTAGCTATGTTATAACCATATGTGCTAGATTGTGCCGAACCACATGAATTGATCTAGTCAATCAACTTAATTCAGGTCAGACTCCGATCATCCTTATTAAATCAGATTTAATATTTTTAATTATTAGAGAGTAATTCAAATCCATAAATTGAGTAACGTAGATTCATGATGTTAAATGTAAAGCTAATTAAATTATAAAAATTCACATATAATTTTTGAAATATAAATATATCTAACTAAATGAATTAAAACTATTATATTGATATAATTTTTTTAATAATATTAAAATTTATTTAAGCTTGAGAGACTATTATAAGTCAAATAATTATTCTAACATCATAAATCAATTATCATTATTTATTAATCATAAATTCTTGAGATTAAAATATTATTATATATCATAAAATTTTAACCATGAATTAAAACATAAATCAAAGTTGATTAGAATAAAATAGAAGATCCTACCTCTCCTCAAGGATCCTGCTAACTACTACTAGGTCCGATAAAAAGCTAGAGAAGAGTAACCCATTTTATATAAGAGAGAGAAATCCGGTCTCTTTAAAAGATAAATAATAATTTAATTTATAATTTATAATTTTTATTTTACTTTCACACACAAGATAGAATTATAATATTTATTTATTATGATTCACACACACAAAAATATAATTTAAACTAATTACTTTCTTGAATTAATTGATTAACAATTTTTTTTAACTTATCTACGTAATTAAGAAAATTGATTTTAATAATTTATTTAACCATACTATACAAATAAAAAAAGTTAATAATTTAAATAAAATAGTATAATTATTTATAGTAATTAATTTACATCGAGAAAGAAAAATTATGGGTGATTAGAGTTATAATAAATACTCAAGAAAATTAGATGAAACCTTTGAATTAACCCACCCCCATGCCTCCATCATCATTATCCTCCATCGCTGCCAGATAGATGTTCTTCTGACAAAAGGCAGTAAGTAAGTGAGTAAGCCTTCGAGATATCCACTAATTAATCGAGAGAAAATGACACTAATTAAGTGGAAGAAAGAGAGAAGCAACCAAAAAGGTTGTAATGGCGTGACTTCCATTTCACATCAAGAACAAATCTTGAGAGCTTCTTCGAGTCAAGCAAACTGTGCTCGACTTGCTGACGACGTGCAGGAAGAAGCCCAAGTCACAGACAGACTATTCAACGCGACGGCCAAACACTCCACGACGAGTAACCATCAGGTCAGATGGAAAGCGACGAAGGATGACAAACAAACGGCAGCAGGCGATTGTTTCTTTGCGATGTGAGATTTGGAGCCCAAATTCTCCGCCCATCTTTGTTCAAAGTCTTACGGGCTGCGCCGCACGTCGAAGGAGACCGAATACCAAATGTTTCACTTCGACTTTTCTTTTTCTCCTCTAAATTACAAAAAGTAGTATTCTTTAATGAATTTATAAAAGCTTAAATAAGTTTAATATTATTAAATCGAACTTAAATTCAATAAGTTAATGTCAAGTAGTATCTTGGATATTACTCTCTATTAGTAAAAAAATCATGTTATGCTTTTACTATTAAAAAAAATTTAATGTCAAAATCTAAGATCAAATAGTAATAGATCGAATTTACGATGTATGTCTTTTAATGTCATCCATAAATTTTTTATCTGATTTACACTAGCATCATCGTCACATCAAAAAGTTATAGCGATGTTGATCTACAATAAAAATTAGACTCTCTTCTTATTATCTTTAATAAGATCACTGATAAATTATTAATAAATATGAGATAGAAAATATCTGTAGTCTCTCAATAATATCACATATTAGTCTATAATAATATCTTATATAATTAGATAGTACTACCATATGATCTAATACTCTCGATTCAAGTACTTTTCGAATTTATTTTAAATATAATCAAAGCTTATCTCTATACTTAAAAAAAAAAAAATCTAGATTAATGTTTTATCCTTATAAATAGACTGCCTATGCATGATGATGAGGTTCTCATTAAAATTTTCCCAACAAAAATGCACTATAATTTTTAGATTAAAGATAATAAAATAATACGTACATCAGAAAAGTCTTATCACGAATACCCCCGACGTATTAAAGACAATAATATGCAGGCATTTCTTACTCCATTGAATGTACATGTTGTATGCATTGGGTTTTAGAAAGATATGTGGAGCTTATCAACTGAAGTCCACGCATGTCGAGTGGAGGTTGATGTGCCTCCGACCGACCCTCCCCGATGGCGAGAAGATCTTAGTCGGCTTCCTGTGATATGGTATTATTAAGTCTCTATCCCGTGACGCGTCGTAGTTGCCTACCGACCGTAAACTAAGTGAATTGATGAGATGCCATGTCATATGTCAACGAATCATTTTGACCGCCATCCATCCATTCATTGATCAATTGCCGGTCTCAAAGGCATGGTTTTGGTGAGAGAAGATGTCCCATTAGGCATACACATGTCTAATGTAGTTGTTGTTGCGTTCCGATGGTCTTTCGTGGGTGCTCAAGTCAACGACTCAACTTTCTTTAGTAGCAACCGGTGTTTGGGTAAAAGACGTTGTTGCGCCTCTTGTCATATGATTAATATATTCCATAAATTAATGTTCAATCAATCAATCATACATATATTTTAATTTTTTATTAACTTAAGCATTTGTGGGACATAACTATAGCGCTAATCTTATAAATAATAATAATAATAATAATACGAATCATATGGATATTATGAAACCTAAAATATTTCCGAGTTTGAAGCATTCCACCATCCATCGACTTCATTTCACATAATAATTAGTGTACAGTACGTGAGAATTGAAAACCTCATATTACACAACCTCACCGAGCTTTTGACTTTTCCACAGGAAATTGGTGGGTGCATCCCCTTTGCCTCGTTACATACATGCGTTGCGTAAGCTCATCTTGCTTTGAGATTCGTACGAGGACTCCGTCGACGGCTTTGAGAGTCGTCTCCAGGGCCGATGGACGGTCGGATTCACGTCCGTGCCGTGCCGTGCCGGCGCCCGATGGAGGAGGGGTGGTAGGTGGGGGTTGTTAGCGAGAATTCTGGCGTCGGACGAGCTGTTGTCTTCAATCAGCAGCGGCCACCCTCGGTCGATCCACCGCTGCCGATAAGGCGCTCTTCATGGTTGACCGCATTCGTGTCCCGGTTCACGAGCAGCTCTCTATAAGAACCCATGCTTGTTGCTCCCTCCACTCCATCGCCTCCACCAGCTCAATCGATACAGAGCGTGGGTAGGGACTAGGGTCTCGAGCTAAGAGCGGAAGAAAGCCATGGAGAACGGTCTTGGAAGCAGCTGCATCGCCAACGACGAGAGGTGGTCTCTTGCCGGCGCAACAGCCGTGGTCACCGGCGGCACCAAAGGAATCGGGTACGATACTGCCATCATATCTACATCTCTCTAGCAGCTGCAGGGTTTATTTTCTTGTTCGTGATCGGCCACCATGAACTGAGCTCTGTTGTCAGCCTTCCAGGCATGCCATAGTCGAGGAACTAGCCAGATTCGGAGCAGCCATCCACATCTGCTCCCGAAACGAAGCAGAGCTCAACAATTGCTTGAAAGAATGGGGGGCGAAGAACTTTAAGGTCACAGGCTCCGTCTGCGATGTCTCGTCCCGAGATGATCGAGAGAAGCTAATGGAGGACGTCAAGTCCACCTTTGGCGGAAAGCTCAGTATCCTGGTGAGCAACAAAAAGATCTCCACTCGTGATTTGAGCTGCTTGTGAACTTGTTGTGCTCGTCGTGTAGGTCAACAACGCAGGGACGGGGTTTGTGAAGCCGATGGTGGCCATAACCCCTGACGAGTACAAGTTTATGATGAGCACCAACCTGGAGTCTGCGTTCCACCTGACCCAGCTCGCCCACCCCCTGCTCAAGGCATCAGGAGCAGGCACCATCGTCAACGTCTCCTCGCTCGCTGGCATCGTCGGCATTGACAACATAACCATCTACGGAGCAACTAAAGGTACGTACTCGATCACTCGTCGAGCTCTTGGAGCTCTTCGAGATCTCCAGCAACTTGACTCTCGCTTGCTCTTCTCCAGCGGCGCTGAACCAGCTCACCAGGAGCCTGGCCTGCGAGTGGGCGAAGGACAACATCCGGACCAACTGCGTCGCGCCCGGCTCCGTTAGAACCCCTCTCATGGAACCGGTAATGACCTCCTCCCCCACCACCTAGTTGATGAAATGCCTGGATTCCAAACTTAAATTGTTTGCGTCCCCAACACAGTTGCTTGCGATCGAGGAGTTCGTGGCGAAGGAGACGTACCGCATCCCTCTCGGGCGCGTGGCCGAGTCGGAGGAGGTGTCAGCTGTGGTGGCTTTCTTGTGCCTCCCTGCTGCTTGCTACATCAATGGCCAAGTCATCTGCGTCGACGGTGGTAAATCTGTCAACGGCAACCTCTAAACCCAACCCGAAGCCACGGCGATCTCCTCCAAATAAAACCGTTTTTGTGGTTGGCCCGTTGGCTGCCGAGATGCGTTTACCATGGTTATGTGATACCTAAATAGGTTCCCTGTGTTTTGTCTGCCTCTATTATGTGGTCATCATGTATCGGTTGGATTTAGTGTTATAATAAGTTATCGGAGGAGCTCTAAGTTGACAAACCTTGAATCGCAAGTGGTACGTCTTCTTCTTGACGACAACAACACAGCTAAACAGGGATTATTGCGACTGAGTCTTCGTGGTTGATCTTGATCACACAATAAGCCCATCACCTCTCAAAGATAGCAATTCGGGGTGATCGACCATGGAAAGTTTCTTTTCTTGGAGATCATCAAATGTACAAGTATCAGTCTCTAATTTCACCTTTTTTCTCGTGAGTGGGGGTGGGGCATCCATCGATCTCTTTTACTTTTTTTACTTTTTCTTGATTTGACTTATAAATTGTGTGGTGCGGGGAAAAAGTTCTCTTGATATATATATCCTTGTTAAATTTAAAACATAATACAATAATAATCATTATAAAATTTGATGATACCTCCAAAACACTCAAGTTTATCACTTCTATCCACGGTTATTATTGATATATCATAATAAAAACTATACAAGGGTTTAGAATATTTAAAATATCCTTAATATTTTTAACATCATATTGAGTTTTTTTTTTCATTCAAAATACATTAGTGAAAATTGGAGTTCTGATCAACAATTAACTTAAATATATATGTAAATTATAATTTACAAATACCTTCAGTTTTAGCTGGTACATGCATGCATAATAGGAGCCGATGAACATACCATCCACTACCGGGTCATACTCGAACTGTTTCGGCCTAATCCGACCCGTTTGCTAAAGTATCTGCACAGGGTCCGAAATCCTGACCCGTCTATCGGGTGGTTCGCATGGTCGAACACAACCCACATCCAATCGGATCAACTCATATCCGGGCACCGATTATAATACAAATAGCTTTGTCTCAATTCCATTAAAAAAGAGTCTGAGGTTTGTTAATCCAAGTCAGAGGAACGTGACTCGAAGACACGTCATCAAGGACGCGTGTCGATCACAGAGTCCGCCGACCATGGTATTTTACTGGCTGGAGTAGGCGTTATTCTTGTTGTTGCTGTTGTCGTTACTAATATTATTATGTCGCTCCCATCCCCCATGTCTACATGCGCTGTTGCCACCCTATATATAAAACTGGAGAAATCGAACCGAAGCAATCGTGTACGACGCCGAAGCATCCACGTGATGCGTTCCCACACCGTTTGATCGAAAGGCAAGGCGAGTCCCGACCGATCGATCCGGTTTAATTTAGAATAGTGGCATTACCTTTTCGTTTTCGGGGACCACATGCGTGTCAGATAAGCCACGACGCTTTCGCCTCCCACCCCACGCCTGTACACGCGTCGAGAAGAGGAGCGAGAGAGGTGAGACCGACCACGATGGACGCTTCGGATTCGTCCGCTCTGTTGGGGGAACAGGTGGCACGTGGAAGCAAATCATGAGCCACGTCTTTCTTATACGTCTCTGGGCACCGTCTCATCTTCCTGCATTTCGGTTGGAGAAAACGACGGTATTCGTGTAGGACCAACTGATTGTGAAACCTTCTTGCCCAATGAGAAGGCGGGTAGACACGTCGGCGTAGTGTGCTGAGTGTGACTTATTTCTGAGGAGCCACGGCTGACGCTCGGCTGCTTCTCTTTTACCTTCCACCGGTTCGAATTCGAGACCGAGAGAGAGCGAAGGGTACCAAGTTTTGTTTCTATTTTCTTGTGTGTACCTCGATAATGGCGGAGATCTGTTGTGGCGTGGAGACGGCGGCTTTGAAGTCCTGCGAGCCGGGATCACGCGCGGCGAGGCGGCGCCGGATGGAGATCCGGCGGCTCAGCTTCGTCGCCGGGGTGGAGGCACCAGCGGTGGAGGACGAACCCAGTGAAAAGCGGCAGAGGATGGATGGCGGCAGCTCCTCCGGGAGCGCGGAAAAGTCTGGAACGACACCGGGTGGGAGCCCGAGTCTGGAGCCTCCCATTATGGCGTCCGCGGAATTGGGGACGTCCGGTCGGCGCCCGAGGTTTGGGATGGCTGCGGTCCGCGGGCGGAGGAGGGACATGGAGGACGCCGTCTCCATCCGTCCCGACTTTGTTCGGCGAGACGATGGGGTTTCGGCGAGGCACCATTTCTTCGGCGTCTTTGATGGTCATGGTTGCTCTCACGTAAGATAGTCCCCTTGTCCCTTTCCAACTCTCTTCCTGTTCTTCTCCAGTAGCTGATATGTTCTTCCGTGCTTTGCAGGTGGCGTCGCTGTGTAGCGATCGGATGCACGAGGTGGTGGCGGAGGAAGTAGAGACGCTTGCGTCGGGTGCCGCTACATCGCCGCAGGCATGGAGGGTGGCGATGGAGAGGAGCTTCGCTCGGGTGGACGCGGAGGCGGTGAACGGGAGCGGTGAGCGCCCGAGCCAGGACTGCCGATGCGAGCTCCAGCCGCCGAGGTGTGACCACGTGGGCTCCACCGCCGTGGTCGCCGTCGTCAGCCCCACCCGGATCGTCGTCGCCAACTGCGGCGACTCCCGCGCCGTCCTCTGCCGCAACGGCGCCCCCATCCCCCTCTCTTCCGACCACAAGGTATCGAAGGGAAAGGGATCTCTTTTTTCTCCTTCCACCAGTAAATTAGCCCGGCGGGCAGCCGACACAAGTAACGGTTCTGATGATGTGCAAATTTTGCAGCCGGACCGAGAGGACGAGCTGCAGCGGATCGAAGCCGCTGGGGGTCGAGTGATCTATTGGGACGGGGCGAGGGTTCTTGGCGTGCTCGCCATGTCTCGAGCCATAGGTAAGCTCCAAGTCCGCTGTTTCTTCTTCCTCCTCCATCCGAGTATCTGGAAGTCTGTGGGGCTAATCAGTCGATCGTAAAAACATGAACCATAAAAACAGGGGACAGTTATTTGAAGCCGTACGTGATATCGGAGCCGGAGGTGACGGTGTTGGATAGGGAGGAGGGCGACGAGTGCCTGATCCTGGCGAGCGACGGGCTGTGGGACGTGGTGACCAACGAGACGGCCTGCGACATCGCAAGGATGTGCCTGCAGGGCGGCGGCGACGAAGAAGAGGAAGTCGCTGGCGGCGATGCATCATGCTCAGACGCGGCCGTACTGCTGACAAAGCTGGCCTTTGCGAGGCACAGCGCAGATAACATCAGCGTGGTCGTCGTCGACCTAAGAGAGAAATGGAAAAGGGCGCCGACGACGCCGACGAGGAAGAATTCGTAGTACTGAAAGACTTACTATTATTCTCTTATATCTCTTGAGCTTCCCCGTAGCAGCACCAGATTGCCTTGACTGGCGGTGAAAGAGCAAAAACGCCGGCGTTGCTAACCTGGGAAGATGGAGATGAGAAATCATTAAGATGACCAGAATCTCTCTGGCTTTTCTCATTTCTTTTCTGTTGTTGATTACAATGAACGTGGCAAATTTGTATGGTGACATGAGAGTTTCACCTTTTACAGCATTCCCTTCTTTTCCTCGTGGGCTTTCGATTACCTTTGTCAGTGACGAACGACCTGATGGATCATGAACAGATGTTTGGATCAGTTATGGCCAATGTTTAGCAAAAGATTGTGCTTGTTTTGTTCTAAAACAAGTTGATGTAGATACTGGACAAAGTCACACCATGAATGAGAACTGGAATTAATGAAGTAACTTTGTTATAGCGAAAGGCATTTTCCTTGATTCTCAACAAGACTCAGATCAACATTACGACACAAACATCGTGTTTTAAGTATATATAGATATTCCCCTAAGCACATACACGCCCAATCACTTGCAAACCACAGGGGCAAAAATAATAGTAAAAAATAAATCAGAGAAGAAGTTATCGAACTTTCACCAACATGGTGTTTGATGAATCCAGAATAGACCTAATTCAAATATCAAGAAACATAAAAGGCAACTTTATGTAGTTTTAAACAGCTTTGATCATTGCAAAAACATAAAAGGATACGATCAAGAAACGAAGCAAACGGAGGCTATGAACAACAAGCGGAAACTTGGGGAATTGATTCTAAACATGGAAGCAGCATAATGCAATTTCCTTAGATTATTCTGGGAGGATATACCTGCCCACACCTTCTGTTGGCTCTCCTTGTGTGTAAACTGGAAGTGCTGCCCATGCACAATAATCTCCAGCTCCTAGAATTATGTTGACATCAAGAAGCAGAATTCCATCTTCATCAAAAGTAGGAAACCAATTTAAAAAGCAATTATATGATAAGAACAACAATTATATAATGGAGAATCTTGAATTTTTGCTATGGTAACCAAGAATTCTATAAAAATATGAAGATTCAACATAGAGTTCATAAACCTTAATCGAAGGAAATCCCTAACGGCAGTCATAACATATAAGAACTCACATGTTGGACTTTTCACTACTGAAGAAGCAAGCACAAAATATAATGACATTTGTATCATGAATCCAATTTATTTGATGTATTGAACAATGAACTAAGTCAAATGCCTGTTTCAGAGTTAATGATCAATGAGTTGCAGAAGTGCTACCATTCCAGATGCGACCTATTCGAGTGGAAATCAAATCTGGTTCTCATCAGCATCGTATGAGAAAGCAACAAAACTTGGGACTCAATGAGGAGCATCAAAATCAACTCTCATTTGGTAACCAAGTGCAATATCTGGAACCATCCGCACAATTAGGGCAAGAAGAAGACACATTTGGAAAGGAAAACGATAAGCTTATGAGAAGTTCTTGGGGTTTACATATGAAGAAAACTAGTAGTCTTAGAGATATGATCCAAGTTCTGATTGATCATGAATATACTGAGTTCGATCTACAAGAAAATTTAATTTGACTTTGATCTTTATAATCCAAATTTGGCTTCCTTTGTTTCCACCCAAGCATGTGTGAGGAACTTTGCTTAGCCATACCTTCAAAAAATTAAATCCTACCATGGTCACACGCACAAAACATATATGCGCGCACGCATGAGAACTCTTTGTTACATTTCGACTGGAACATCAAAATACTTGCTACTTTCATAAATAAGCTACACTGAATTTCAAAGGAAGATTTTCACCAAAGACAATCAAGTACGGCTTCTTTCTAAAGAAAAGTACATGTAATAATATGAAAACCAGTTTCAAGGATGACAAAAGGTTGTTCTTGGGAATCATATCATCTTTTGCTAATTGTTTCAATATTTTGCATCTCTTAAGTTTATCAGGTATGCTGTAGTGAAACCTACTTGGATCTAGTTAATTTTACCCTTATGTTATCATACATTAAAACAATCACAACACTTACCCCTAGTGTCAAGAGCACATCTGTCTAGTTGATACGCACCAAAACTGGAAGAATACCATGTGTTATGGTCATAATTCTTTTTTGATAATTAAGTTCATGGTCATAGATCATAGAGTCTTCAAAAATAATGGGAAAAGAAAAACTATCAGTTAGTTGTTCAAAAGAAATCTGATCTAATGCTACACTCAGCAAAGATTCAGTTTCATTGATTCATGAATACATGACTCACAAATTAAGCCTGTAAACTACCCTTCATTCACTTTTAGGCCTTTAAATTTTATAGAAAGGAAACTATATTACTGAATTATATGAAAAACCCAAAAAAACTGAGTCTCAAAACTTTGTTAACCTTGGAAAGAAGTTATTCCATATTTTCTTATGAATGTTCGTAAATCATTTTAATCATCCATGCCATTATATTTAGCAGCTTTTAGTAAACTTAAATGAATTACTAGCTCTTACCTAACTCATAATTGGATATTTGGCCTTAACTTGAAACAAACTTCAGTTTTCATTGCAGTGAAGCTTCTCAATAGGGAAGAGAAGTGCTATCGTCCACATACTGGCAAAGATTTTAGCCTTCTAATGTGGAATTAGCAGTCCAACTAGTTCCCTTTTACAAAATTGCATGAATCACCGCTTTAGGGATCTTACCATCGTCAGCAAAGATCATAGGCAGCTGCTCGTCTACACAAATTATCGGCCACACACAACTCAGGAGAACAAATCATAGCTCCAAGCTTCTTGTAACCCAATTACGTCCAAATTATATAATGATAGTTAAAAACTCTATCGTATGTTCCTACATCAGTCGATATATATCCCCTGTTAGCATAAAATTCCATGCTATATGAAAGCCTGATCCCTCTTGTGGGGATATGACTGTACCTGGGTCTTGTGGATTTTAGAAAAGGGTTTAAGTGGACCTGTATCCATTATGATCTTAGGTTTGACCTTTAGATAGGGTTTGTCCAAGTCTCGGATTCTATGGGCATGATATGATAATAAAAACTTTACGACTTAGAGAATGTCTCTGAATTCACAGGAAATTTGAGAAAATGAAATGTAACTATCCACCATGATTAGCATCGCTAAGAGTCACAGTAAACAACAATTAGCCATCAAAGGAGACAGAACGAGAACGATCAACATTCACAGGCAGAATGGGAGAACCAAATAAGCAAGTTAGAAGAAGGATAACCTCATTTCTGCTTCTAGGCCAGGGATCTGTGTCTTGTCATCCTTGAACGCCGGAAATCAATCGATTCAACCCCTTCCCTCAGAACAATGTCACTCGAGATTCTCTCCACTCTGCCTAGAATGCAACCGATTAGGGCACAGTTTAAACATCTTGATCCAAACGGTATGCATTGTCTCCTCCCCTTCGCTCCCGTTGTTCCCGTCTCCCTTCGTCCAAAACATCCACCACGTCCGAGTGATGCGCCCCCACGTCGAGGTCGCCACCCATCGGCCCTCGAGTTTCTCCTCTCTTTCCCTCGGATGTAATCTTCTAGGGTAGAGCTCGACACTTCTTGATCCAAACTCTGTCCATCGGCTTCTCCCCTTCGCTCCCGTCGCTTTCCGTCCCCTTTCCAAACCATCCACCACGTCCGTTCCATGCGACCCACCCCTTCGTCGTTCGACACCCCGATCAAGTACAGTGACAATAACGGCGATGTGAACTAACCCCACAACGGGGAAGTTACCTCCACCGTAGCATATGATGAAGCCATACGGCATGACGTAACTTCCTTGGCCCTTCCTCGCGAATGAACGATACAGGAGGCTCATTCCATGCTTGCTGAGGACAAACAAAGAGCCTCGATAAAACATATCATCATGAGTCGTATTCTAACATCATCTTTAAGAAGATATGCTCATCGATTATCACCACCATTGATGATTCTCTTATAGGATAAGGGACACTATGATCTATTGCTAGCCTCATGTCATCAATCGCTCAAGTATAAAATCTAGCCTCCTAATTAAATGTGGGCAAGTGGGCTCTATCTCAACTCTTATGATAGCTATTAAGCTCCTTCAACCTATTTTATTAACTTGAGCCTCAAAAAAGTCGAAGTCGAGACATTCATTTGATGTTGATCGCTTATGCAAGACCCAGATGCATCTAAGGAACATCTCAGAGTGATGCTAAGTGCTTCTAGAAGATCAAGGCGTATCTCGGGACGATCCTGAGCTTCCTCCAATAGATAAGCTGCTCCCTAAGATGCCCATAGATCAATCGTCGAGAGCTTGCAACACCTTGGGTGTCTATCTGCCACCTCGGTTGCCCACTTTGACCAACCCTATCACCTCGGTATGGGTCCCTAGGATGGATTTATGCCTTTGAGACCAAACCATGCTGTGTTGAGTCTCCGATCAACGATACTCAAGATAATAATATTTTGGTACTAAAAGGATAACCCGAATGTCACAATAATGTCCATCAATGACTCCCCTCAATAAATGCTCCGGTGAGGAAGCACCTTCGCTGATGTTCAACGCCTTCAGGTAGGAAGGATAGCCACCTTCCTTCCCTCAGGTGGACGCCTTCGCCTTAGCACAAACATCAAAATGTTACTAACGTCTAGCTAATGATCCTGGTCTCTTCCCTCGGGGGTTGAGTGTAACACCCGACTCCAAATCCCATATATACCCTACGTGCCAGACTAAAGTGGGATGTCATGCTTCCTTTATTTACATTATTACTACTATCGAAGGTATACAATATTAAAATTTAAAACATGCAAATATATATGTCAAAATGTCTGGGCTTCGACCATACATAATAATTTTAATGCCGATACAAAATTATATACTATTTAATCAAACAAAAAAAAATCTCACATATAATATTTTTAAAATTCTTTATACAAAATTTACCTATAGATCATCATCTATATCTATGCTGACATGGACTTACAGGTACTCACTTTTCTATCCAATCACTTGGGTGACGGGCTAATATCTTTACTTATAAAATAGAGTATATAATGATAATTTACTCGGTAAGTATAAGCATTAGTAACTTTAATCGGATGGACATAAATCACGTCAAATATATAGTATTTTAAAATACTAACATAAAATATTTAATCTTACATATAGCAAACACAACATAATCGCATAAAACCTTTAATCTTCCGCGTAGTATTTTCTTTTATTTCTTCCTTCTTCCTTTTTCCTTCTTTCTCCCGTAGCTGTAGTCGCCGACTCCTCTTCCCTTCTTTCTCTGCTTCTCCCTGCTCCTTCCTCTTTTTCTCTCTCTCTCTCTCCCTTTCCCTTCTTCTTCCACAGCCACAGCTCCTCATGCGAAATGCAGAGGAGCGCAGTCGCCTGCTCTTCTCTCTTCCCTTTCCCTTCTTCCTCTCCTTCTCTCCCAGCCGCAGCCCTAGCCACAGCCTCTTTTCCCTTTTCTTCTTCTTCTCTTCTCCTTCTTCTTTCTTCCTCTCCTTCCCTTCTCTTCCACCGACACACTGCACCTCCTTTGTTTCCTCGTGCGGGAACAGAGGTGCATGGGAGGCGGTGGGACAAGAATCGCTCCATTTGTTTACTTTTACAGTTTAATCCCTGTATTTCTTTATTTACAAATAGATCCTCAGAAACAAAAAAATCACCTTCTCTTTAAATGCAGATTTTAATCCTTTAAAATTCATATATCTAATCCGAAAAATACCCAAGGTTCATATATTTTCATGGTATCAATAATATTATGACATTACATACAATTAAATATTTTAAAATATATAATACTCAAGATATTTTTCATCTTAATTATTTATCATCGCATATAAATATTCCTGCTCCACCCTAAATATTAAGATAACTTAACCTCATATTAAGTCTGCTAGTATATTTTGGCTTCCTACGTTATACTTAATGTAAACATTGGTACTTATGCATGCTCAACTAACATTATGTCGAATAGTAAAAATGATATTTTTAGAAAGGATGTACTTTAATCTTAAAAACAGAAAAATATGAGTATATTATTTATCGCATTCATGAATTATAAACAACATAAATCATATTATAAAATGAGGGTACCATGTACATATTATTTATGCTACTATGGTATATTAGTTGTAATTCAATATATGTGAGAATCAGGTGCTGCATTCAGTGAGGGCATCTTTTCGTCCAATCCCATGCCTTCATGGGCCTTATCCATTAAGTGTAGACACTTGTTGTCATGTGGGCGATCGACCCTCTCTTGCCCCAATTGATACAACAAGTAGCTCTGAGACAATGACCAACTATATAACTCTCACTACTCCTCTCGCCTCCAAGAGTATATTCGATGAGCTCCTTGATGGTGCCCTTGGAATACCCTCGACAAGATGAGGTGGCTCTCAAAGGGTAAATACCCTCGACAATGGAGCTCAGTGCCCCATTGTGCCATAGGGTGGCCATGCCCAAATCGGGGACATAGACTATCGACTTAATGGATGATTCACTCAAAGCGTAACTTCGAGCCATGAACTAGTGTCTGAACGATGTATAACAAGAATTTCTATACTTGAAGGGCGAGTCCTACACCTCGAACATCTCCTTATTTGCTTAAAGCATCCAGAAGGAGCCTTGCCTGACTAACTTAGGCCTCCTAGTATTGGAGGCCCTCGATGGTAGCTCTGACCCAATGAAATATATTATAGCTTTCAGGGCTTAGATGTTATTATTCGACATATTGGATGCCCTAATGTGTCAAAATTTTTTAATGATCCTAGGGGGTCAACTTGAGAGTAGTACAACCACCTGAAACCCCTCTCGATCACTCATTTCCCTAGCTTGTGAAGGAGTTCAAGTATCACTTTCTTACCAATGTGAGCCTAAAGCCATCCACAACCACGCTTCTCGGGTTGAGATAGAGGGAAGATGAGCCTCTCTCCTGCTTCGTCAACCTATTTACCAGTGAGATCTAAGAGGTCCTAGATGCCCACCCCTCGTTGGTGACCTAGGCTTTTATGATGGGTCTAAGGCTCACTCGCTTCTTTTGGTTATTGGTGAAAAATTTATCCATAACCATATTTGAAATGCTACGAAGGGCCAATCAGTATATGGCCATTGAGGCCATGCTCTCGAGTCAGCATGAGGAGTCCCACAAGGGACTACGCCAAGAACCACCTCGAGGCTTAACCACGAGATCACCATGAAGGAGAAACCCTCGACTTAAGGCACAATGGTAAAGCGTCGAACTACTCCTAAAACTAGCTCGGGCAAACCCTTCCACTCGAGGTTGTCCTTTTGACTCCACAAGCAGAATTCTTCGATGAAGCCACATTTAAGGAGGAACTCTGAGCCTAGTTGAACTTGGTCGTGGAGCTCAAGGTTGAGGTGCACCTCCGATCCTTGAGATATAAGAAGGTGATAGCCAAGTTGTACAATCAGTGTCTTCGACCATGATAGGTCGGAGTAGGAAACTTGGCCCTTTGAAAAGTTGAAGTCAGCAACCCGATTGACTCCAAAAGAAAGGTGACACCAAGTTGAGATCACCCTACCAAGTGACCTATAGGGGACTCATCATCTCGAGACAAGCGACACTTACAATTAAGGGCTCATAAAAAACAATAGGCCCTACATCCGGTGGACTCAGATTGAAGCCCTTCAAAAATAAAAAAAACAAAAAGGAGGCCGTCGACATAATCACTCAATCATAAGAGAAGGACGAGTCAGGGTTGTCATCAAAGGGGACCTACACCTTTGTAGGAATGTAAACATCTTTGGGCCACTAAATAAAGGGGTCCTCCTTAACGCTTATTCTTGGGTTCTTGACCTTTAAAATGCCTCAAAGCAAAAAGGTGCCTGTATTGATATGAAGCCCTTTTCAATTTTAGTAGACCCTGTTAGAAACATCGCCCCTCTCTCCAAATCAAGATTTCACCATCGCTCCTCCTCTATGAGCTCTTTAGCTTCCTGGGCCTCGATCTTGGTGGCCATCAACTTATCAAAGTGCATCTACAGATAGTCCTCCAAATGGTGGCCCCTCTCCTTAGTGTCCTCCAACCTTTGTCACAGGACCTCCAAACGCTGCTAGGCATCTTCCAATTGTCATCGAGCCTGTCCCAGCAAACCAATTGTCTTAGCGATCGGAGCATCCTCAGTCGACGAGAGAAGCCTCTTCTCCAGCTCGACAACCCTCTCTTGGAGACCCTCATTCACCCGAGACAATTCGTCCACCAATACCTTAACGTCATGCGCTCGGTCAGCAAGGCCCCTCATGTAATAGTGATGTTGTTCGAAATGGATGGGTCAATATCGAGGAGCAATGGAAAAGGGACTCATGTGCAAGAACCTACCGGAACCTCATTACGATTGCATTGGTTTACCAAAGATTCTGTGGGGGTGTATTACACCAATTGGTTAAGAGTAAGGCTGAGCGACCTCCAACAATACTCACTTGCGACCGAGGCACTCTCTCACACTCTCATATCCTGAGTCAGCCCCTCATAGTAGACCCTAAGAGGAGTCTCGGGGTGGTGGCAAGTCGGTTAGCCATCTTAAAGGCCATTAACGGCTCCGGTTGACAAGAACACAGTCTATAAAGATACGTGGGCATAGAAGACACCGAACGTTATGATAGGCCAAGAGTCATGACAAAGTATATCATCACGGGCATCATATCATGATATCATCATTCAAAGGACGTGCTCATCAGCTACCACCATCGATGATCTCCTAGCAGGGTAAGGGACACCCTTACCCATCGCTTGTCTCACGCCATTGATCTCTTAGGTATAAAACTCAGGCTCCCAAGCCAAATGGGGGCAAGCGATATCTATCTCAACTCTTCTAAGTTCTACTAAAACCCCTCCATATACTCTACTGACTTGAGCGTTGGAGAGGTCCGATCAAGACATCCCTCCGATGCCAACCACTTGTACATGACATAGGCATGTCTAAGGAGCACATTAGAGCAATGCTAAGCACATCCAAAAGATCAAGACGCATCTCGGGATGACTCGAGCTTTCTCCAATAAATAAGCTACTCCCCGAGATGATCGCGGATCAGTCATCAAGAGCCTATAACACCTCGAGAGCCTATCGATCATCTCAACTATTCGCTCGGGCTACCCTATTATCATGATACAAGTCCCCAAAATAAATATTTACTTGAGGATTGAACACTTGGGTCAACGGCACTAAGACAGAAACAAAAAGGAACGAAACGAAACCTCGTAATCGTGGGCGGTTGCCATCCCGTTCGCCTCTCGCGTCCAAATCAAACCGTCAGTCTCAGCAAGTCTTCCACAAGAAGAATATTATTATTAACCCCCGTTTTGTCTCGAAGCTTCCAAACCTAACAGCAACAAAAAATAATCACATCAAAGTGGAGGGAACGGGCGCCACCCAGCCCGCGTCTCGGTTGGGATCGCCACGTGGGGTGTTGGTGGCCACTCCTCCCGAATCAGCCTCGGCGTGGCGAGAGGAGCGAGCGGCTTTCCCACGGATGGGCCCTTCAGCTTCCAGAAGCTTCCTGGGAACTCCTGGCCAAGAACGCCCCGGGTCATCCAGCGGCCTTCGTTGACCCACGTGTCTCGGAGTGCCTTTTGTCCGTCCTACGTGGACAGGCCCGTGAAGCACGAATTGATGCGGGTGAATTAGGGCTGTCCTCTGCTCTCTCTCGTGTTTGGTCTATCTTGGCAGTGGATGTTGAGTCCTGCTTCTTTGAGCAAATATCAGCGTAGCTTGAAGTCGACCTCAGGAGATCGAGGGGGAAAAGAAAGCCGAGAAAGGGTTGAGGAGATTGATTGATAGAGCGATAGATAGATTGGGGGAGGGAAATGAATGGTGGGGAGGAGGGGGGAGGAGGAGGAGGGGAGGAAATGGAAGAGGACGGGAAGGAGGAGATGATGGTGGTGGAGGAGGCGACGGGGAGGGATAAGACGGTGTTGATGTGGGGTTACCTTCCCGGAGTGTCGCCGCAGAGATCGCCTTTACTTCATCCGGTGGCCGTCCGAGTGCCGGATTCGCCAGCAGGAGACCGGTGGAAGGATGTCAGTGGCGGTGGATGCGGATTCGCCATGGCCATGTCCGGTATCGGCCGCTACTTCTACTATTTAATCCCTTCTGCTTGCGCTTTCTGCCTCTTTCGATTCGTTTTTGGTCTTCTCCTATCAGAGAGCCAACGTCCTTGATCTTTAGATGCTTGTTCGTGTTGGTTGGGCTTTGAGCTTTTTTGCTTTCTAAATTTGTTTTGCAACCCTCATTTTCAAGAGGTAGATTTTCTTCCTTCTTTGTGTTTTAGATGTTGCGGCGAACTTGGGCTTGCTCATCTTGATAGCCTCCATTTTTGGACTGCATTCTTCCCTTGGTTACTGAACTGATTTTTTAGTATTAGATTTCCCATCCATTTTTATTGTTTTTCATTATTTTAGATAATACTTCTGAGTAAATTTTTTTTCTTCCGTTTAATCATTTTTTATGTCTTGAGTTTGTCTTTGATGATAACGATGATCTCTTTATTTTGTGCTTTGTTTATATCCTCACAAGCAGAATGTTTTTCGTGTGGCTCAGAGTGGTTTCAATTTCTGGTGGCTTGAAGTACAACCTTTTAACATCTTAAATATGTACGCACGATTAAGTTGCTGATGAAGAACGCCGATCTGAATTTTCACAGAATAATGACAGTCAGGAATTATTTTCCATTTTGATGAAGTTATCAATCCTTTTGAAATCTGATGCTGGTTTTCTCGACAGTCCAAAGACCTTGTGGTCATTGGTAGTATTGATGCCCAGATAGCTTCTATTAGATCTGAATGTTGACTGAGTAATAACTTATCCTGCTGCCTTCTTTCTTGTATTAGAGTCAGGCAAGCTATTTACATGGGGTTCTACAGATGACATGGGTCAAAGCTATGTTACTTCGGGGAAGCATGAGGTAATTAGGCCATCTTTTGAATCCCTTCAACTAGCATCGTGTTTAATATTTTATGCTTATTTTTTTCTTTGCATCCCGATGTTTTGGATGGATGAGCCTCACATTTTGCATTAATCAGGAGACTCCTGAGGTATTTGACCTCCCAACTAAGGTACCCATAGTCAAGGCAGCTGCCGGGTGGGCTCACTGTGTAGCAGTCACAGGTTGTATGCCTACTTGCACTTTTTGTTTATATTTGATGGAATATTTTACTTGTCATACAAGAAAAAAAGTTGAACATCTTAATTAGTATATTCATATTCTTTCTTTATCATGGAGAGTAGAAAAAAAAAGAAGTGACTGTCTTGCATTGAATGCTACATATTTTATGTTGCATAATCTGACAAATGAAGCTATCATTGAGCTTTTTGGAAACTCAAAATTTACCTTCCTAGGCCAGCTCAAGGAGAAGTCTACACATGGGGATGGAAAGAGTGCGTGCCTTTTGGGAGGAATGTCAGAGACCAGTCGTCCTCTGAAGGAGCCTCAGAAAAAGAGGAAAAACATAGTGGATTTATGAGTGACCATGGTTGTACCAGTAATTTCTTGTCTATGATGATTCGAATAGAAAAAAAAAAACTTCTTTAGTTTAACATTCTTTTGTGTCTGTTCTCGTGGTTTCTCCATGGCAGTGATGCCTAGGTCACAGGGCTCAAGAACTACTGGAACCATGTCAGGTTTTGATAGTGGAGGTGGTGATGAGAATACAAAGCGAAGAAGGTTATCTTCAGCTAAACTGGGACCTGAAAGCTCTTCGTCTGGTGAAGAAGCTCTTTCAGCACCTCCATGTCTTGTAAATCTTAATGTAGGTGTCCGTATCACATGTGTTGCTGCAGGTGGACGTCATACACTAGCATTGTCATGTAAGTCCATTTCCTTGATCTAAGGTTATGTAGTTTCTGCATAATATAACTTTCCGCATCATTTGGCAGTTTCCTTTTCTTCAATTCTTATTTTCTAGCCTCCTCTAGATTTGTAAATTGTAGGACAAACAAATGCTAAGACATTTCATTTTTCACAAAGTTTCAGATGTAGGTCAGGTGTGGGGTTGGGGCTATGGAGGGGAAGGGCAACTTGGTTTGGGTACTCGTATCCGGAATGTGTCTTCTCCTCATCCTGTACCTTGTATAGAGTCAGCTTCTTTTACTAAAGACCAATCATCACCAGCAACTAAAGGGAAACAAGGTTCAGATGGGCAGGCTTTTAAACTCATAGGAACCTGTATAAAGGCCATTGCTTGTGGGGGTCGTCACAGTGCTGCTGTTACAGGTCAGTATTCATTTGTTACTTCTTTTCTGCCACAATACTTACTATCAGTTGACACACATTTTCAGTGATTTGGAATTAATTCTGTTGACACACTTTTAGAACTCATTTCTTTAGCTAGAAAATATAATAATGCTAACCCTGAATTCTTCCTATGTAGATACATGCATCTATTTGTGTGTCAGGTGAGCACCAGAACATGCGTGTACTGGTGCCATGTCAATCATAAGCTAAGATGAGGGGGAAGACTTCAAGCAGCTTATGACATATGATTTTTTACCATCTTTCAACATACTAGCAACAAGGGGAATAGGCTACTAGATTGCATTGTGTAAATGGCTACTAAATTTTCTAATGAAATAAAGCAGATTAAATAGGTTGGAATACAAATAAAGATGCACATTGAGAATACTAACAAGGTGAACAATTGTGAATTTGAAACTTGAATTGACTTTGATATATTTAATATAGTTAAATGTTTGAGTATCTTGAGGAAGTTTGAATAGAGGAAAGTAGGGGTTTGATTTTGTAAATGGTCAAAGGATGGAAATATAGGATTTAGCATTATTAACAGGAGATCATAACATGAGGATCTTTTAATGTAAATTTTCTTTTATTGACAAGAAGTTTTGTTGCGTATTTCTCCACTTTATTTTGTACATATCCTTTTTCCTTAAAGAAAGATTCCTTTTATATCTACAACTTGCATATACTCTCCCTTCGAAGCTCTAATCCTTGACTAGAATTTAGGCTGCACGCAGTTAGCAGGATGTCACATGATGAGTGGATAATACCTAATAGATGTTCCATCTCTTTCTTGTCACACATGTTGATTGATATATTGTTCACTTGCAGATACAGGAGCCCTACTTACTTTTGGCTGGGGACTTTATGGCCAGGTTAGACTTCAGTTTATTTCATTGCAAATAGATTGATAGTTCAATTGTCGGTTGTCATTTTTCTTCATTGTTACCTATTTTTCCCAGATTTCTCAGGGACTATATCATTGAGAGATTATTATTAACACGAGCATTATATTCTTAAGTAGGCCCAGATGGATCTACACTATTACTTCAACAATATGCTGTAGCCTAAGTTTGATATGTATGTATGTTGTATTGTCACATATATGTTAGTTACTCATTTGCAGTGCTGTTTGTCAGAGAGTCTAGTTCTTGGTAATTGAATGCTGAACATTGAGGTTTGGATTTTTTTTTCCTTCTATCTACCTAGTTTCCATTGTGTAGTCCATGACGGTGGAAATTGATTAACAGGTTAACGGATTCTTGTCTCCACCCCCATTAACCATGTGTAATATGCAGTCTTGACTTGGATGCTTATTGAAATCTTTTTTATAATGGAATTTAGAAGTTCATGTAATATAACAAGATCAAAATTGATAATTTTTTAATGTTCATTTTTACAAGCGTTTCTTCTTACATTTCACATTCAACATTATTTGAACCACAACTATTCGGTTTACAAAAATTATCTTACATATTTTTCTAAATTTTGTTTTTGCTTGCTTAGATTGGGCTGAACTTAAATCTCACCTGTGAGTCTATATCCATGTGACACTGTCATGGGATGATATTGTACTAGGCCTTGAATTATCCTTTAGTCTAAATTGTTCTTGGCTAAACTTTTATGCTATATTTTATGGAATTATCATATACCCAGATATCATCGTTGTTGTCATCATCATCATGTGATTTTCATTAGTTATGTTACTAGCATGAATGGTTTTACTCCACCTAAATTTCATGTCAGTTCACTTGGTGAATTAAGTGCCCCTGATTTTTCTTGATATTTTTTCTGTATGGATTATGAAGTTCAACAATAAGGTATTTATTGTTGTGATTTTTTTGTGCAAGTTCATGTCATCTGACATTACTTATCAATGGTACCTTTTTGTAAACTAAAGAGGGCAATTGTTAAAATTTAGACACTTTCCTATCTTTCTAATAGTAAAAAGATGAAAAAGGAGAGTAAAAGCACAAAATTCACCCACCCACTTACCCGTGCATGCACACACATAGACACATGAACACAAAACAACTCGATTTTCATGAGCAGGTGATTACTTGATGGCCAGGACATTTTCATTAGTCAAAAAAAGAAACTGTCATCTTGAGTTACAAATGCCTATCTATGTTGGCAGTTGGCACCACGGATGACACATATCTATTTTGTCACTTTATTTCTTTTATAATAGAGGTTCTCCACAACTTTGATGCATGATCAATGATTATTATTGGATCCTTTATTTACGTTAGAATTTCAGCGAATCAACAATGTTTAGCAAATCATGATTTGGTAAATGCTTCATTTATCCTATCTCCTCATTCAATAGGTTATTAGCACTTGGGGTACTCATGTGCAACCGTTAACCGTACTTTTCTTGTCAGCTTTGCAATCATGAATTTTACAAATTGTTGCAAGATTCTTAGTAGGCATGTCAATGAACCAGCACACATGGAAATCTTGTTTTGTGTATTCTGCATAGTAACTGAGAATTTTATTCTACCTGATGGATATTAGTAAGCTTACATCTACTTAGGTTAGCTTGCTTTATTTTCTACCTGAGAATTAAGGTGCATAATTCACTTTATTGTGGCTTGAATTCTGTATGCAGGGGGAACTATTTATGAACTGTTTTTCTTGCATAGTATTTGAAATACAAGGCTTTCGTTGGATGTATTATTGCAAATACATTCTCACAGTTTTCCTGACAATATAAGATGCTCTCTAAAGTATGTAAATTGTTGCAAATATATTCTCACATTTTTCCTGACAATAAAAGATGCTCTCTAAAATATATAATGCTCTCTCCAGGTACATAAACCTTGAGCATACTAATTTTTCCCTGACCATTTAAGTTAGTTATAATCCAAGGGTATATACATGATAGAATACCATTAGACTACTGCTGTTTTTATATACCTGGTTTCATATCGAGTTGAAGAATCCATTGTTATCATTCATTCTGGATATGGTAGAATGGATAATGCTACATTTATTTTCTTATTGAGTCAATAAAGATATTCAGAGACATGGAAGGATTTGATGGTTTTGAATATGGTTTCCTTGCAAGTCGGGTGTTTTGCACTTCAATCCGTATATATGTATATGAATTTTAAAATTGTCCTTGTTCATTATTAAGTCTTAATAACTGTCCAGGATTCACATGTAGGGACTTTATAAAAAATGGAGTGGTCTACTTTAACATGTGAAATTGCCTTCTTATCTCTCGATTGTGGATTTACTTTGAAACATCTAAGGAAAGAACTAATTGATCCTTTTGTGTTCTTTTCTTTTTCTCTTTGCCTTCTTATATGCGATTTTTGTTCAGTGTGGACAAGGAAGTACAGACGATGAGCTGAGTCCAACATGTGTCTCATCACTTTTGGGTGTCGAGATACAAGGAGTTGCTGCTGGCCTATGGCATACCATGTGTACGTCTGTTGATGGTGGTGTGTATTCCTTCGGTGGGAATCAGTTTGGGCAGCTAGGAACTGGTTCTGATCAAGCTGAGGTACATAGTTCTCATCACAGTGGTATCACAAACTACTCTTTCATTTTTTGCATAATGAGGTATATAGTTCTCAATATCTGATGTGTGCCTTTGCAACATTTCAAGAGCTTAGTCACAACTACTATGACTTCCAAGTTAAAAACAGAAGAAATATGGTGTATGTCATTCATAATCGCAACAATTACTTTTCACATAGCAAAGTCAACAGACATTTTTCCAGTATATGCTTTAATGAGCCAAAGGTGTAATTAGAATATATTTGGCACATGACAGGCAGTATAATGATAGGCATTAATTTGGAGTATTTTAAAACGTTTATGCATGACTTCAAGATTTGATAATTAGATATTGGTGTGCTTATCATGTTTGTGGTTACAGACCCTTCCCAAGCAACTGGATGCACCGTGTCTGGAAAACAAGAATGCTAAATTGATCTCTTGTGGAGCACGTCATAGCACCATGCTGACAGGTATCATTTTAAGCTTGTCCGATCATGTTAGTTTGTTTTAGTGCTTTAGATTCTGGTCCAACTTGTACCTGCACTTTTCCCTTGGGTGTTTTAGTGGATGTGTATACATTTTAAACTTTTGAAACAGAAACTTATATCAATTGTAATTTAGGATATACTGTTCTACTTCCCACCCCTCAGCCTTCCCCTTTCAATTGAGGTGAGCAAGAAGGAATACTAATACAAAAAAAAAAAAGAAAAGAATTTGAATGAAGCAGCAATTTCCTAGGCTCCTTTTGCAAAAGCACCTACTGTATTAGTTTTACATGCTTGAAGGCAAAGTTATCATTCAACCTGGTTCCAACTGGCATGTGCTGCTTTTGCATTAGCAATATAGTTGCTTTAACCTTAAACATTGGTCTGGTGATAGTGTAGCAGACCTACTTATCAAAGGTTGAGTGTTCGATGCCTCATCCGATATATTTTTTTCTTATAAAAAATAGTTACTTTAATAGAATCTTAAGATCTCTGTTTTTTTTATTTTACCTTTTTGTTTAAATGTAGTATCTGGAAGCTGCTCCAACTCTTCTAAAAATCTAACTCAATTTTGTTAACCAAGTTTACTGCATGTTCCTATAAGACCTTTATGTGAACATGAACTGACAAACTGTATCTGGTATGCCCACTTGTGGTGTTGCAGAAGATGGTCAAGTATTTTGCTGGGGATGGAACAAATATGGCCAGGTACCATTTTCATGCCATTCAAGTCCTGTTTCGACTTTCCAATATTGATTTATAATTTTTTTTCTTTCCATTCACAGCTTGGTTTAGGGGACTCGATTGACAGAAACATTCCTTCTGTGGTTCCTATAGAGAACCTCCAGCCCAAAAACGTGTCATGTGGTTGGTGGCACACTTTGGTTCTTGCGGAATCGCCAACATGAGGATCACTCACTTATAGAAAAGGATCTGTTTAGCAGTTTTGTTAGAATCAGTAGTTATTGATCTATATGCACATGTACATATCAATCAATCAATAGGCATGCAGATGCATGTAACCATTCTTTCATGTTTGCCGCAACCACAATGGTCACTCGTGGATATAAACAGGAAAACCAGTGTACTTTCTTTGATCTGCAATTTGTTCTCCGTCCGACTCCCTGCGGTCAAGTGACCAGGTGAGTATCTACCTGTAGCATAAGGGAAACTGTTGGTTCAACTGTGCCATTTAGTTTTTGTCTCTTCTTCTAAAAAGGGCGTGATCAAGATTACAATTAACAACTATTCTTTCTGATACGACAGCCACCGATGCCGAGTTCATAGGGAAGCTTTATTCTTGATACAAGAAGTATAGCTTTGTTCCTTTTTTGGCTGAACCTGTGAGCATAATTTTCATCATGATGTGGTTGCCATTCTTTTTCCTCTGAATCATATTAGATCTAAGTCAAAAGTAAAAAAAAATGCCAATTGTCTCCAGGATTCCACAGAGGAAAAACCTGGCTACAAGTAATGCTTTTGTGAATTGTTTGTTCCCCTTTTTGGTTTTTATGTCGGGACCTGATATTATGTGAATCGTCACATTGGTTGAAACTGCGAAATACTTGTCCTCTTTTGGCTGCCAAGATTAGTTCAAGTCAAATATTATATTTTACAGCAAGTGGAGAACAAGATCACGTAAATGATCGTCGTTGTCTTCAATACTATCTGCTGCATTCCTCAGGACTCAGGTGTGAGGTGGTGTTAATAGCCCACAGAATCCAAGTTTCCAAGGTTCTCTTCTCCCCTTCCTCTGATTTCCATGGGTCGGATCGACACTTTTTGTCTTGGTTTCACCATAGAATATGACAGCTCTTTTTGTTATACAACTTAGATATGGCAACGGTTCTCTCTGATGTGGAAGAAATCTTACGTGTAAGTAACCCAGTGTAAGCATGTCATATGCTTTCAACATGTCTGGTTTCTTCTCTTCCTCTTCTTCTTCTTCTTATGCCGCATCTGCACCAGCTTCAGCTGCATCGCATCAATCCCTTATTCGGCGATCGGCCGAGTTGCTTAAAGGCTTTCTTGGTGCAATTGTGAGGCCAAGCAAGGCATGTCGACGGAGAGTAAGGTTATAAGCTGCTACAAGTGTGTCATCTTTCTCTTTCTCTCTCTCTCTCTCTCTCTCTATATATATATCCTGTGTTGGCTGCCACCATTAAATTAATGGGCAGAGTTAAATTGCTTAGAATGGGGATTTGTGAATCTAGATTGAACCGTCCGTATATAAACGAAATTACAACGATCACATTAACATAAGTCTTCTAATAGAGGAGAAGACTATATAATATTATGGTCAATGAAAGTTGACATAGTTTTCCTTGCATAACAGCGATTGACATCCAAACCATCAAATCGACGGGCCGGTTCGATTTTTAATCCTTCTCTGATTCACGGTTCAGATGAACCGCGTCGAGATCGCCACCAGAAGGAAACATCTCTCACCCTCTCCTCCCATTTGCTCCCCGATCTCTCTTACGGTTAGGGTTGTTTATAGGTAAGAGGGACAAGAAACCACCGGTGGCCGGCCTGCACCGTCTTCTCGGCGCCCGCAGCAGCAGCAGCGGCGATCTCCGGCGGCGAGGCACGGTGGGGGTTCGGTGTCGGTTCACCGTGCGATCCAACCGGTCTATATTTAACTGGGCCGCTTCGGTTCGTTTGCCACTGTCTCTCCACCCGCTCGCCTTGTGTGTCGTGCTCGTGCGTGTTCCTTGGGTAGACGGAGGTCCCAACCTGTACAGGCCGACTTCGGTTTGACTCTGGACCAGGACCCGGAGGGTGCCTCCGCCCGCATGTGGTCCAGCCTCGGTACAGGATTGAAGAACGCGGAAGCAAGCGTCGCGATCTCCGCCGTCCCCGCAACTCCCTTAGCTCTTGAAGGCCCCTTGCGATCTTGATTCTTTTGGGCGTTCGATTCGAGGAGGAGAAAGATCCGTACGGAGGAAAGCGAGGAGATGGCCGAGAACGATTTACCAGATCAAAATTTCGCACCCACGAAGAAGAAAAAGTCCGACGATGAATCCGAGAAGAGGTTGCCCCTCTAATTCTTGCTCCTCTTTGTTTTATTTGTTATTTTTGCTCTTCTGGCTTCATTTCCAAATTCGCAATTTTTCGTACTAGGAAATCTCTTCCTCTCTTCCTTGCATTACCTTTGAAGCCCTCTAGAATTTTTCCTGTGTGCTTCATGGTTTTGCTCTTGTGGAAGTTAGAATTAATGAGAATCGGTCTAAGATAACATAACCAACTTGATCTCTGGCAGCAGACAAGTTCCACAGTTGTGAATCGTTGGATTCTCGCAAGTACAAAGTGTTTCTTGAGTAGTACCAGAAAAAAAGACAACACTTTTTGCTGATTATTTACTGTAGAAATTTGAAAAAAATTTGGTATGTTAATTAGAGCTCTCTGGCGTATGTTTGTCCTCTTGTCGATCTTTTGGAAGGATGATGTTTAGCATCTTTCCATTGTTAGAGTTTATATTTGCAATCGTAAATGAATTTGCCAACCGGAAAGTGGCAATATGTAACATTTACGGATACGAATTTTGGTTCTTACATATTGGCAAACCTGGCTTTTCTTGATTGTTTACTGAGCTCAAATGTGTTGAGCATCTGATTCATAGAATGGCATGCTCTTTATGCTTCTTTATGCATTGTGTTAAATTCAATCTGACTGTTGAATCAAATTGTGAATCAGGTGATTGAATTTTAGTGCAGGAATGATTTTTTTCCGCTCAGGTCATACCTTTTCACATGTTGGGATTTTCCAGCTAGACTGAATGCAAGAGAGTGTTTTGTGTGTGAGTTCACACATTTAGCCTGTAGGAAAGAAAGGAAAATTTTTTGATAAAGTTTTGATGCTAAGTTTTGCTGGATTTTTATCTTAACATTTAATTCATGCTGCTTGTGATATGTCATACATTTGTTATTTGCGAAATTGTGAACGCACCTATCTCTTAATCATATTATTCTTGTGCCACCAAGTCTATCATCTCCTCAAAAACTGTGATCCAACCGAAGGACAATCTTTTCCATTTGTTATTTCATTTTTCTAAGACATAATAATTACATGTTCATTTAAAATTATTAGGCCTCTCGTGTTAAGTAGCATCATTTGGTCGTTTGGAGCCTGTTTATTTAGCTCTTGAATTGACCAATCTGGTACCTTCTGCTTACTAGGAGAAAAAAAATTACTCCTGGAAGTTTGATGAAAGCAATTATCAGATCAGGAGAGGGCCAAGAGAAGCCTGTCGAGGGAGATCAGGTACTATAATTCTTTGTCCACCGCTTTTTATAGGTTTATACTTCATATCTTTATATAAAAGGTGGGTTTATACTTAATTTTTCTGGGTGTGAGCTTTAAATACTGTTGTTCTCATTTATTTTAAGAGTTCTTCTATTGTATTGGATAGTTGTTGCTAAATAGTACGGGATCTCCGAATTGGATGAATTTTGCTTGTACATTTCTTTTGTTTTCCATTCTTTAAATGCTTTATCTCATGGAAAATCGACTTACAGTTAAATTGAACCTAGATTTTCTCTTTATATTAAGTTTAGGTATGATCTAATGTAATATGGTTTACCCACTCATTGGATTATCTGACATTTAAATGATTATCAATGAATCGAAAGCAAGGAAGAACTTATAATTGACAATCACATATTTGCTTGGATCTAGATTATCACATATCTAGGCTTTAACAGGTTTCATTTGACCAGTTGGTCTTAATCATGGTGCTGGTTTTGTTTAACTTCTGGGTCCCTTAGGCTTTCCAAGTTAGGCGAATTTGTCGAGTCTGTAAGGAAAAGATTTTGAATAAATTGTACCATCGAGCTACCATTGTCCAAGATCTGGATCTGGCCTGATGTATCAACTGAACCAGCATGCAGCTTAAGAAAAGATAAGTGCAGTTTTACCTTTCAAAACTATTTTCACTGTGAAATTTTCTTCATCGGCTTAAGGTAATAAATCATATTATCTAGTATGATATCCATCTACCTGAGATCTGAACTGAAGTGCATGCATCAGCTGATATATTTTTTTGGTGCATTATGACTGTGCTTGCTGAATTATAGCTTTCCTAGTCGACCTCGGAATTTGATTCATTATTATGGACAATCATGGACCTATTACATATTTCAAAAAGAAGCTTTGCAGGTTGAATCAGATTTTACATTTTTACTGTTTTCTTGAATTTATTTTGTATATATCTATAAGATGTCCAGTGGAGACTATGTTTTTCTGTGCATAATGCATTAAACTCTCTCGTCCATCTTGATTATTCTTTCTGTCATTGCTTGGAACCCGTTCCACATTCCGCATCAGTGTAACATTATCTATAGCTTTATTGCTGTTTCAATTGTTCAACATGCCACTTTTGACAATTGCAATACACTCTTCTTAGGCTTTAAAGAATTGTAATTACGTTGCAGGTTATATTCCATTGCACCACTCGGACCCTAGATGGTATTGTTGTCGATTCAACAAGATTAGAACATGGAGGTGAATATTTATTTATGGATCTACCTGCAGGTGTTTTTTTAAGAAGTCTCATGCTTCATCATCTATATTACTTCCAGTCTCTTGACATTTTCACTTTTTCACTGTTTCTATGATTTTGTTACTTATCAAATGAACTATTTGGATTATATATAAGTATATGCAGCTCTTACGCTTGGGGGTGCTGTTCAGTTGCATGTTCACCTACATGAATGTAGGAGTGTTTACTTCTTGTTTTGGTTGCTGCACTTAAAGATTCCTGATTTGTGGCATGGGAGCGCATGCCTTTTTTTTTCTTCGCATAGTGTAATTCGCTGCCATGCTGGTTGCCCTCTGCCAATTGTCGCATGCCAAACATTGGCTTGTCATATGTTGGCACCTCTAGCATGAGTTGACGTAGCATGTGCTGATACCTTTTTGCATGATACATTTTGAGTTGTATCTACATGTGAATAATCAAGCATAGGAGTACTTGGCTGCATGTCAGCTCCCATCGGTTGAAGCCCATGTGAGATGAGATTGGTATGCTAGATCTTCCAGGGAAGTTGAGGGCCTAGAAAGATCAACTACTATTCTGGTCATTATCTTTGGGTTTGGACTAGTTACTCAAGTGTGAGTCCTTGATGGAAAAGTTGGTTGTTGATGATCTTCGTTTTCAATTGTTAATTTTAAATATATTATTAGAAGCAATTTACATAAATGAATACAGCAAAGCTATTTCACATGCATAAAGAAGTTTTAAGGATATGCCTTGCTAGAATCTGGACGTGGTTGTTGTTCGTTCTTGCTTGGAAAGCCTTTTGGCATTTTTAGCATTATATTTATCCTGTGGGTTAGTTTATGTGTCAAACTACCGTGTGATGAACCACCTGGTTATCTCATTACGGGCCTTTATTTGTGTACATATTTGGTTTGAGATTCAGCCATTTTTGTTGGACAGTAACTCAAGGCAATTTAATCTAACAAATGTGTTTCATCCAAAAAGCTCAAATGAAAGGAATTAAATAGTTTGATCCAAAAGGAGTGTCATCTATATATAAAAAATTCTAGTTTTTATAGGCCCATCCAGAAGAAAACAATATATGAAAAATGTGAATGTCCGCTGCACTTCAATGTGCCACCAGCAGCTGTTCGTAAATCTAAATGTGACACTTGTTTATAGGTGTGACTTTACTGAATATTTTTCTCTTTCCATGAAAAGTTGCTAATTACATTTGACTACATTTAAAGATTCTTCATTGTGCCTAAGCAAAAGATTTTTTTTATAATTTATGATTGATTGTTTGACATGATAGGCAAGGGAAATCCTATAAGAAATGTTTTGGGGAAGAGCAAGACGATACTGGGGTTTCTTGAAGGCATTCCTACCATGACAAAGGATGAAGTAGCCGTGGTATCTCCTTTAAGCTGTCTATGATACTTTTTATCAAGTTGAGGCTATTTGCTCTTTCTGTCGATCCCTAGTGAAGTCATATTTCTAAAGTAATTATTATCACATATTGTTCTGGTAATTTCCTTTTTTTGTTGTTCATTTTGGTAATTCTTGGTAATACATTTTATCTTGCTGGTTTTCTAGTTCAAATTTTAAGCAGATGACTGTGACATCTGTTATTTAGGCAAAAGGTTCATTTGTACAGTTATTTACCAAAAGATGTTTTTTGTATTATATTGTCTTTAAAGTTTAACCACTTATCTAAAGCAATTATACTTGCTACTGTTGTGCTTGAATTTTGCTGGTCATATTAGACTCTGTTAAGGGAAATATCACTAGTCAAATCAAGATCCATCAAATCCCGTATTATTTCTATAGTCTTTTTTGGGCCTAACTATTTTGATTCATTCACTACAAATCAGAATTATAACACATTGCCTAACAAGTGCTTTCCTGGTTCTTCATTGGAGATGAACCGCCTTAAATAATTTTCTCATTTGAACCTCAGTGGTGCTAATGTTTTGCATATGTTGACATTTTTTTATACATTTTTTTTAATGAAATTGTACATACTTTCCAGCTTGTTTTGTTGTCATTTTTTTATTATGGTCTCCTATGCCTAATATTTAGATCTATCAAGTATGATAGATATTAAACTTGTAATGGTCACATTTCTAGTTTAATAATACAATTAAGATTTAAAACTTTTGCTTTTGAATTTTCTTGTTGTCTATCTAATTTAAAGTTCAGTTTCTCCCTATGTTGCTTAAGTTGCACTTTCTATATTTGATCTTAGTCATGGTCCAAGTTATTATAAACATCCTATATGGAGTTCTTCAACGAGCTCTGCATTGTTGTCTGTGTTTCTGCTTGGTATCCCTACCTACCACTTTGAAGGTGTTGTCCAAGTGATCTGCATATGGTTCTCACTCAGAGTTCTGTTGGAAAATGAAACCTTGGTGTGTTTCATGTTTAACGTTCCTTTTTGTGACAAGAGTTTCACATAAGGCTTATATAGCCTATTAATTGATTATTTCTTTTGGTTTTTTATGTTTAATTTGTTTCTTTTTTTTTTTTTCTAGAGAGCATGCCTACTGTCAAGTTCTGACCCGGATATGTACTTCTTGCCAGAGATAGTGTATTACTTGGATCTGGAAGATTTCTGTATTTTTATGTAGATTTTTTTAAAAATTTGGTGATGATAATTCTTTGACTATTTGTCAATTTGCAATTGATTTACTTTGTTTTATGGAACCACATTTGATGTATCTAGGACATGTACTTTGAAATAGGATACTAAGATACTTCATATTTTTGGGTGTGAATGAACTTCAACAATAATTTTGCATTACATAAGGATCCTTGGTATATCTGCAAACACATTTTAACATTACCATAAGTGATGTTTCATTAGATGGCAATGCTTTTTAGAGGGAAGCACACCTTTTGTCTTTTTAGAGTTACCTATACTATTGCTTCATCATGGTTGTCTTTCTATTTTTTACTTTAATGGCCTTTGTTTGCAGTTCAAAATGAAACCTGAGATACACTATGCTGAGGAGGACTGTCCAGTTACAGTTTCAGATGACTTCCCAAAGAATGATGAACTCCACTTTGAAATTGAGATGCTGGATTTTCATAAAGTTAAAGTAAGAATATGAATTACATGTCGGATATATTAGCATCTTTACTTTATGATATCTTTGTGAAACATTTCTTGCAGTGCTACAATCATGATTAGCATTGCCTCTTTCTTTTTTTATTCTCACAAAATCATTATGTGTTATTATTTCTTTGCTTCTGTTTTGATTCTAAACATATTTTTATGCCAAAAAAAATTTTATGCACAAAATTCAACCTATCTGTTCCACATACAAAGTGTTATTGTGAAGTAGCACAACAATTTTGTTTGCAGTTCATTGACATCCAGTAGGAAGTAATTTACCTATGTTGGTTTAAGTGAAAATATTTCCCTTTCTAATGTCATCTTGCTCTCTATACCAGGTTGTCGGTGAAGATTTGGGAGTCGTGAAGAAGGTATACAGACTTATGTTTAGTACTGTTTTCAATATGCCAAGTTTTCAGAACTTGCAGAAGTAGTCATTTTGATGATATATCTCATTGGATATCTTCTTGGAAGAAATTAGTATATGTTCTGCATGCTCAAGAATAGGTGTTTGCTTTTTGTGATTCACTGCGGATACTAGGCTGCTTTTTGAGACTGTTTTGCTCTTGTTTTTTTTTTTTTTTTTCTTTCTGAAATTGCATGAGAACCTGACATGTTTGGAAATGTTACCAACTCTTTTATGGATGACATCATTTCTTCTGTTTGATTTTTTTAAATTCTTGTAAGACAAAATTTGCACTTAATAGGACTATTAGTGTCTTCTTTCTTAAAATCTTTATACAAGGATATTCTGAAAGAAATTTTCATTGTAAGATAACAAGAAATCAGGGTATCTAGCCTTGAACCATGTTACTGAGAAGATCAACTTCTAGTCATGGGTATGTCTTTGACCTAGCAGTCTTATGGACCTTTCACTTATTAAGTAGATATATGTAGTTAAATATAAAGTCTTCTTTCATTGCACGGAGACATTAATACAATCCATTCATGTTCTGTTTTGTTAGTCTAAAAACTTTCTGTGGCTTTGCTAATTTAAAATTAATATGTGATATAACTAAACGCCATATGCAGAGAAGAACAGTGGGATAGAGGGGTTTAACTCTCAGTATTTGTAAAACAGTGTTGTGCTTTCATATGAAATAATTGGCTGTGTAGCCCATCTGCATGGGCTGCTTTCCCATTAAATTTAGGAATTGATTTTACCATTTTCTCAACATTGCATTAGTTCTATAATAATTTGTCATATATCTGAAGATCATGCTGCAGATAATAACCTATAAGATACTGCAGACAGTGTAGTGAAGAAATCAAGTGTAAATTGGTAAATCATATTTGTTTTAGTGCATGCAGAGAAACATACGTGAAATAAAATATATGATTAAAAAGGATGAACATGTATTCATGGAATGCTTATTTCTGATGTTCCTGGGTCCATAGTTATCTTGGAGGTAGTCTTTCTTCTCACAGATACAATACTTTTAAAGTGAGTCTAGCTTCTGAGAACATTATCTATGCTTCATGAGGTTTGGGTATGAAAATCCAGATCATTCCATCTCTAGCATCTTAAGCTAACAACATTAATATGTAATGTTAATGTTTCATATACATATGTATATACATTTAAATTGTTTTCTGCAATCATGAATTGCCTTTGGATGATTAACAATTTTTTTGCAAATAAAGTCAATTCTTTCATCATGTTTCAAATGTAAATATAAGGAAAATAGTTAGTTTTTTGTTATTTGGGTTAATAATCATTATCCTTATAGCTGAAGCCCTATAATCACCACAGCAATGTGTTTGTGTATTAGCCTCACTTCACATCTCATCTCCTTATATTTTCAGATAATTAGTGAAGGACAAGGATGGGAATGTCCAAGAGAACCTTATGAAGTGGAAGCTCGGTATATATATACATATATCCTCTTCTTGGTGCAATGACTAATTCAACAATGTGTTTGTTTACATTTACAGGCTGGATTTTTTTAATATACGTTGATCCCTTCCTTTTTTTGTTATGTTTCCAGTCTAATCAGAAGAACACAAGGCAATTGAATGATTTGAAATAGAACATCCAACTGAATTGAAAAAGCTAAATCTTCTCCTGTATGTACGTAATTTGACATCTAGAATTGGCCCTAAGCTTGAACTGATTAAGGTTGCTTTAGGTCATTGATGGGAAGTGCATTACTTATTTGAGCAGCCATGAAAACAGCTGAGCCATTTAGCTGGAAGTTAAGGAGCTTCTTTGTTGATGTGGTGCTAAATTTTGGTTTAGCTGAGATGCCACTTGGAAGAAGTGGATCTTTTAACACGGTTTGATCGGCCAATGTTGTAATGTCGCATGGTTAAGTGTCGTATGTATGTAAATATTATATTACATGCTATACCACATGAGGTTTCAGCATTTTAAGAAGTTCATGATTGTTGCCAGTGATTTAAAAAGCGTTAGGCGCCAAATTACGTCAAGGTCCCAAAACACCTAAGGCGCTTGCTCGAGCGAAGCAAGATGCTTTGAAATATTAAAATATAAAAATATATAATATAATTTTTAAAAATAATTATTTAAATAAAAATATAACATTAAATTAAAATATATTGTTAATAGTATATTACTTAAGTTAGAGGGGGAGAAAAAAAAATTCTCTAAAATATTAAAAAAATAAAAAGCATATAATATAATTAAAAATATAATTATTTATATTTAAAATATGATATTAAATTAAAAATATATTGTTAACAATATATTACTTAAAGTCAGAGGGGGGAGAAAAAAAATGTTAACAATAACAGAGAGAGATAGCAGCAGCGGTGAAGGATTAGTTTAAGATAGTTGCGGCAGCGCTGCAAATGACAGCAGCGACAACAGTGGAAGCTGTGGACAACAACAGCGAGGGAAGCTACAGACAGTAGCAGTGACAGCGGCGAAAGCTACGGACAACAACAACGGCAATGGCGGAAATTGTGGGCAGCAGCGGCGGTAGCAACGGAAGCTCCAGAGGGCATCCGTCGGTGGTGGAGGAACCTGCAGTCCTCTCCCTCGACAGTGGAAGGAAGCTACGGGGGTTGTCGGACTCATCCGTCGATAATAGAGGAAGGCTCGGTCTGTTGTGTCTGTGGCGAAGGCAGCGGTAGGAAGCGTTGTCGGCGGAGGCAGAAGCAGCACTAGGGTTGCTCGGGGTCGCGCGAGCATGAAGCATGGTTTTGAGGTAAGAAACTATGAACCGAACCAGCCTTAAACTGGTCCGGTTCGCCTAATAGAATCGAGCGCCTAGGCGGCACCTCATTGAAGCGTGTCGCCTGGTGCACACACAAGATGCTCAGGCCTTGCCTCGCCTTGTTCGAGCACTTTGGCAAGCGCCCGAGCAGCTATTTAAATCACTGATTGTCGCATTAATGGATTGGCGTCTTTAAGAAGCAATCTTAGGTAGGCTGGAGACTGTATTTCTGGTATTTGTCATGTGATGCATGGTAATGTAGTTTCAGTAATGTTAGGTGTTATCATAGAGTTCTAATAAAACCAGATTTTAATCTTTTTGTCATGGTTGGGCTGCTCAAACTTGGCAACTACTTTTTGTGCATATTTTGATTATTGTAGTTCATTATTTATGATAAGTTATATAGAAAAAATCATTTTATGATCTTCATATACTCTTCATTCTGTAGAATGACATGCTTGCATGTACGAGTACAAAACTTATCATTTCTTTTTGGTAAATTTTTAGTGAATGTCTATATTTATTGCTGCAGATTCATTTTCAAGTATAATGTGTTTGTATAATAGTTTTCTGTTTGCTTTAGTTTGTTTTTTCCAGCTATGACTTATCTGACTCTAGATACTCTAGTTTCACACACCTGTCACATATTATCAATTGATGCCTGCTCTGGTAATTTCAGGATTAATGCTAAGACAATCGATGGAAAATTGGTTCTGTCACATTCAGAGGACCCATATTCCTTTACCTTTGGTAGATCTGAGGTTGGTGAAATCTCTTTCTAGTTTTTGGAATATCTGTTACCTTCATTTTTGTAGTGTTACTATGATACTGTGATTTGAAACGTTTATACAGCTGATTGGCAGGTGCTGGAATCATATTAGACATGGCCATGTTGAATGTGATTCTCATTGGAATTTGCAGTTATTATAATTTTGGAGAATTTTTCTTAAGCTAATTTGCATAGTTTGCTATTAACTTGCCTTTTTAACTGTTTTACACTTCTCAACTTTTAGGTTTAAATAAGTGGATGAATTTTCTGATTAATGAGTTGATGCTAAGGTTGTGCTTTGTTGTGTAACATCTTGATTTGCCTTTCATTTGGATAACATTATGTTGAACTTTTTTGCTTGTAGTTACCAAAAGGGCTTGAGATGGGTATTGGGACAATGGCACGAGGAGAAAAGGCAGCAATTTTTTTGAGCAAAACCTACATGACAAAATCTTCTCTCATGCCTATGATTGAGGATCATGAAGAAATCCAGTTTGAAGTTGAACTAATCCATTTTATACAGGTTTATTTTGTACCTTTTACACTGAGAACACTCTTTTTTTCCCCAAAATGTTGCATTGTTTTTATGGTCAGTCATGTTATAGTGGTTGTACAATAATTCATTTTCCTGGATAGGCTAGATTGTCGAAATAGCATACAGTATGTTATACAAAACAAGAGTCAAGACACCAATTATATGACTACCAAACTTCTCATACAGACTGATTTTTTTATTCCTTCACTTTCTTTTACTGTTAGGCATGTGAAATTGTAAGCCTACATGTCTTTTACTAATCTTTGCTGCTTTGACAATATCTCTGATGAGTGATCTTTTATGTCTTCTTATTACCAATTTTCTTTTGGGTCTAATATTTGGTCATCAGCTAACAGGTAAGGGACATGCTTGGTGATGGCCGTCTTATAAAGCGCCGGATTGTTGATGGACGAGGTTGTAACTTGTCAAGATAATTATTACATTTCTATCAAAATATCAGATTTTCAAATAATCTTTTTTTGTATTTTTGTCTTTTCACATATCAGGCAGTAAGAAATTCTATGATTCTATAAATTCCTAGTGAGTTATTCTTCTATTGATCTGGCTATTGAAGTATATGCATGCACATAACCACAGTACACTGGTTATTAGTGGGACACCCAGTGGACCTGGTGGAAACATGTGCATATTGATAGTATATAATAGATCACAATCATGGAAACTTGTTTTACTGAACTTTGAGACGTTTTATGTTGCAACATTAATGATGCTAATCTAGACCATGTATGGAAATTAGAGGAGTCTCTTCTTTATGTTGTCGATCTTATTTCTCAAATTCATCATTTTAGTGATCTTATTGATACTATGCTTGGTTCAATGATATGTTGCATGGAGAAAACTTGTTCATGTCAGTATTAGTGCTTGTTTTTGTTTTTATGAATCACTTTGTTTGCCTTTCACATCATTGCTCAAGACACATCAAACCAGGTAACATTGAATTTGTCTATCGATTACATTGTAACTTTACAAAACCATGATCTTTAGATGGGATCTGTATATGTCGGCAAATTATATTAAATGGATACAGCACCAACTCTAATTGATGTTATTGCCGAATCTCTTATAGCTCAAACAAAAATCATGGTGATTTTTTTGCATAGATTCTGCAAATGGTGGACAACATGGACAATTGATGGTCAAAATGGAATAAGTCTGGTGGCAAGTTTGGAAATGTCATATTTTCTTCTGGATGACATGCTAGCAGCATAAACCTCTCATAGATGATGATGTGAATTTATTCCTGGCCTCTTCCATTAACACGTAGTACCAATTATTATTTTACTAATGTAAATGTAGCTTAACTACATTGCAATATTTCATAATTATGAAAATAATTTTTCTAAATCCGTATAAAAATGGATATACACTTTTTCAGTTCATTATTATATTGCTGTTCATCAAATAATAATATGGCGTTTAGAGTTTAAAAGCTTAGTCTTTTCCAAAGAGTTCGTTGCTGCTTCTCCTTTGCCTTTGCTAGTTGTGTAACCATCAAAAGAGAGTTTTATTTTCTAAGCTATGCTGAAATTTGTTTCACCTTTTGTTTCATGATTAATTGTAGATATTCAACATATCACTTCTTTTATAACTTGCTTGTCATAACTGCAAAGGTAGTCGGATCTACAACACTTGAATTAATATTCATACGCTATGTAACCATGTTTAGTTATTGGTGTGACTTCCTAGATCTGAGTTCAATCACATTTAGGTTTTGGATAGTTGTAATCAAGGTTCTTAATCTCGTACCGTACTGATGTACTGAGCTTTGCTCGGTACGGTACGGTACGACATACCGACCGATACGTCTAAAATAGGCATAAAACCCTCTGAAAATAAATGAAAAATAGAAAAAAGTTATGATAGGGTTTTTAAGTTAGAAATAAATATACATTTAGTATAGTTTTAGCAAAAGTAATGTAAATTAGGTAAGAATAATACCACATATCTTTTACGAGCTTTGAGAAGTAGCCTTGTGCAAGGTTCGCAATTTCGGTCTGATCCGGATCATCCTTCCGTTAATATTGAATTATCTATAGACAAATTATTTGAATTGTTAGATTATTTTGTATACAACTTAAACTTTAAGATTTAAATGAATTAAGTAATTACATGTGTAGATATACTTGATTCTATTACCAAAACGAACAACCGACCTTCACGAGTGGTGGATCGGGGCCTCGATCCTATATATCTGTATATCAATATGATATGTTTGTCGGACCAAATCCTGAAATTGATCCCACGACTTAGTGTATTGATACACCGTATGTCATTGGTGCGTCAATATGGTGATGGTCGTAGGTTGATTGTCATGAATCATATGTGTTTGAGACGACACCCGAGGCATGTATTGGTGCATCAATACTGTGTATGACAAGTTTGATGTGCTCCAATTAAACTGTAGCATAATATACATGTGATTTATATGAATGCTGCCAGTTATATAGGTGACAAGTTATTCTTATATGTTACCTTATGTACTTATGATGTCATTCTGCTATTATCAGTCATTTTTGAATGAGTAATCTGTTACTGAGTAATGACATATGAATTAGTTATCGTTTGACATAAACTATGCTTCGACTCTTATTCCTTGGTTAATTTGAGAATATTCATGTATAAATCTTAGCTTCAGATGCCATTACTGATAGATCTCTTTGTTTCAGATTCTTGTGTAATATATGACTTATGAATCTTTGGAAATGAATAGGTGAATTTCCAATGGACTGTCCTCTTCATGACAGCTTGTTGAGGGTGCACTACAAGGGAATTCTTCTTAATGAAGAAAAGACTGTGTTTTATGATACTAGAGTTGATAACTATGGCCAGCCTTTGGAGTTCAGATCTGGAGAAGGGCTTGTAAGCACTTTACCTTTTAACCTCTGGCATGAATTTGCGAGGCATCACTTCAAGACGTGGACATTGTAGATTAACTAGATTGTACCATCCTTTTCTCTTAAGTGTTTTATCTGAATAAACTGTTAAACTATTGAACTATTAAATGCTCACATTTAAATGTATGTAATTCCTCTAGTAAGATTTCTGAGCATGCAAAGAACACTGAAATTGGTTTTACCTTAATCGGAAATAGTTAAGTTTTTTGAAAAGGTCCAGATAAACCAAACACCTACGTAGTGAGTGCAGGTACATAGGGAAGATCTACAGTTCAAGCCTTTCATACATATTTCTTCATGTGCTTGTATCTGTGTGGTCATTATTTAATCACACCCCCAAGATCCATAAAAAAGGTGACCTGTGGATTACTCTTAGCTAAATAAGGTACTTCAGATTCCATCATAACTTGCTAAATCTTTATATGTGGACATTGGAGATTAATTAGACTGTAGTATCCTTTTCTCTTTAAGTGTTTTATCTGAATAAACTGTTAAACTATTGAACTATTAAATGCTCACACTTAAATGTAGGTAATTCCTCTAGTAAGATTTCTGATCATGCAAAGAACACTGAAATTGGTTTTACCTTAATTGGAAATGGTTAAGTCTTTTGAAAAGGTCCAGATAAACCAAACACCTACTTAGTGAGTGCAGGTACATAGGGAAGATCTTCAGTTCAAGCCTTTCATACATATTTCTTCATGTGCTTGTATCCGTGTGGTCATTATTTAATCACACCCCCAAGATTCCATAAAAAAGGTGACCTGTGGATTACACTTAGCTAAATAAGGTACTTCATATTCCATCATAACTTGCTAAATCTTTATACGTTGGTAATGATGTAAGTAAAAATTTGTTATAGTGTCAATGTGAGATCTCTTTGCTTTTGATAAGCTTCAACAGTGGTGCTGTTTCCAACTCCTTATTTGGATATTAAACTGCTATATTGATTTAATATTTCTTTTTCTAAATTTTCCAACATGCTTCAGGTGCCTGAGGGACTTGAAATGTGTGTTCGACTAATGCTTCCTGGAGAGATATCCCTTGTTACCTGTCCTCCAGATTATGCATATGACAAATTTACAAGGTTAACTTTTCTAAATTGAGTCACTATGTTTTTAGAAACTTAGTTACTGAAATTTATATGATCATTTCATGACCAGACCTGCCACTGTTCCTGAAGGAGCTCATGTTCAGTGGGAAATCGAGTTGCTTGACTTTGAAATGCCCAAGGTACCTCTTGAAAGTTCCAAAAATTTTGATTCTTTTATCTGATTTTATAGATGCACTAGAGTACTCACAAAGATCACTTCTTCGGCATGCAACTCACTCTGCTTTATCCTTCAATGAAGGTGGATATATAACATCTTTCATGATAATGTTGATAGATTACATGAATGACATCTCAAGTTTAAGTTCCCAATAATATTGCATTTCAGTTCATGATCCATTTGTGTACGGTTTTCTTCTCATTTGTCTTTGATACAACACTATTCGAGTATTGCAGCCTCTCGCTCAAGATTTTGAACACTTCATGAAGATACTGCCATTGACATCAGAAAATCTTTGGGTTTTTATGTGAGCATAATTCCAGGAAACCTGTATGAGGAGGCCTTGGCATGTATCTCATTTATTGTTAAAATTCACAATTATATGGAATAGGTCTTAACATACTAGGATATACTCTTAAACCTCGTTATTAATAGTCAACCATAGGTTGGTTTGAACTAGTGGTGCAAAAAGAGGTGGAGGAAGACCTAAGAGTATTATTAGTAATGATAATAAACGTTTTGATAGCTCTTAGTTTCATCGGTGAGACGGTGATATTGGTCTCAACAAAGCTCAGTAAGATTTCTGATCATGCACAGAACACTGAAATTGGTTTCATCAGTGATATTGGTCTCAACAAAGCTCTCATTCAGTCTGTTTTTTTTTTTTTTTCATTTTTTTGAATCACGTCACTGACCTTTAATACATATATGGCATCAGGATTGGACTGGATTGTCTTTTCAAGAGATTATGGATGATGCGGAGCACATAAAAAACACAGTATGTATTTTGACTATTCGATCTTCCTCCCTTGAAGTTGTAGTTTACATGCTTTTGTCAAGTATTTTATGGATCCTTTTATTCAAATCCATTCAACTGTAGAAGTATTCCATTCTAGCAATTATAGAACATTAATTGGTTTTAAAATGTTCGAAGTATATTATATGCATGCTTCACTTGAATTAAGTTGGTATTCTATATCTCATTAATATGTTTATTCTGGCAGCCAAATAGACGCCAGGCCCTTTTAACCTTTTGTAATAACAGGCTAAAAATGCCACTTTTAGGCTCTTCATTTGTTATCTTTATATTGGTGCTCTGTTACCTTTTACAAAGGAAGTATTAGAGGCCAGCTTTTGACTGTATAGAGTTCCTCAATCTTTACACAAGAATGATGGTTACTACTGTACCTAAAAAATGGTGATTGCTGATTGTTTTCTTTTTTGCTTCCAGGGAAACAGGCTATTTAAAGAAGGAAAGTATGAACTTGCTAAAGCGAAGTATGAGAAGGTATGATCCCCTTGGTATTGTTTAGTATTTAATGTACTTCAAAGTTATCCATCTTATAATTGAAATTTATTTGATTGTGTTGCTGCATATTTTGATAAACTATGATGTCTTGGGTATTGGTGAACTTTGAATGACTTGCTTCATTTGTATATAAAGTGTAGTCCTCAAAAGGTCATGTTGTACCTTCTTTCCTGGCTGTTCTCTTTTGATCACTCTATTTACATGCATTTGTATTACTGTGTTTTTGGTTTGTTTACTGAAAATCATCCATACTCTGGCTCTGTGCATTCTCAAGCTAACAAACAAAAGTTGTGCTTTTCTTTTTTCTGGATTGTTTATTTTCACTTTACATGATACCGTGATCTTTGATGGATATGTTTCTTTTAGTTTATTGTTCTCTCTTTAATTTTTTTAAAATCACAAAATGCTGCTTCTAGAGATCCTGTTGTTCATCAAGAAAATTTGGTAATGGTATGTGTTTTGTACTGATAACATGAAAAATATGCTCCATGTCAACTATCTCATCCTTGGAAGTATTGATATCATCTTATTAAAAGAGGGTTTTACTCATGTATAGTTCACTTGATAGCATATTGGTAGTGCTACAAAATTCCTGGTAAAAGAAAAACATATCTATTCTAGTTTATATGTGGTCTAGTGACCTAGTCTTTATTAATCATGTCATGGGAAAACTTATTTCTTTTTATTATTTTCAGGTGCTTCGGGAATATAATCATGTAAATCCACAAGATGATGATGAAGGAAAAATCTTTTTGAATTCAAGAGTGAGACAATTCTGTACTCTAGTCAGGCAATATCTATCAGCCAAATGTTACTGTCTTGGAAATCTGTGGTATAATTTTATAGTTCTCCTTTTGATGATGCTTGCAGAATTCATTGCATTTGAATGTTGCAGCCTGTTACCAGAAAATGGGTGAATTTAGAAAATCAATTGAGACATGCAATAAGGTAAATTATTATATTTTTTTAGTTATGGCAACAAAATTCATGCGTACAAATACCCACAGGATTTTTCAGAGTAATGGAGTTTGATATTCAGAGTCTCTGTTGTAGAATTTACAGGAAATTCATGATCATCTTAGACTTGCTATGATTAAAGAATGAAATATTTATCATTTTTAACAATCTGACTAGTCTTTAACTGGTGTAAAGAAGAGTTGAGACACTGACTGCCTCATGCTGAGTGGTAGATTCAAGGACTCATGTAATGCGTTGTTTCAATTTTTGAGTGACAATCGGTTGAAACCAGTCCAGAAATCAATATTAGTGAAACTTGACTTAATATTTAAGTTTCAATGCTAACCAAACACGAGCCTGTTTGATTTACTTGATAACTTCCATTTAACCTAAATGCTGAATATTAATTTTCAGCCTAGATGTATTAAACTTGATTTACTGTTCACTAAATTAAGCATAATCAATCCTAGTTTCAAATCTGGCCAAAGACAAGCCAACTTCCATGGGAATGATGACAGCAAAATTTAGTCAAGCCCAAGCAGTTCAAGCTCGAGATCCGTTCAAAGTGTTTGACAAGTGGAATAGTGGGAGAAAGGTTTTATTTCCTTAGCATCTGCTATTTGGAGTATTGGTTGCAGCCTCTGAATGAAATCTAACATTTATGCCGGTGTATGATTAGTCACATGTTTAGTTGGATTATATGAATTTCAACCTTATACGGCAAATTCTTAAGGGGGTAGCTTAGGCACAACTCAATTGAGAAACTAGGGAAGTTAACTGGGCTTATTTTAAATCATACTTGGATCTTGTGTCAGTCAGTGTATTGCTTTCAGTCAATAGATTGTTTCGCTGTCTGTCCTAGTTGGAGCACTAATATCAGGTTGTGCATCAAATATCTGTTGTATATTGCTTCTTGTGCAACTTCTATGTGTTTTGATTGAGGTTCACATTAGCATGGCATAATTTATGATGAATTTGAGCTGCTGTTTGTCGATTCCAATTGCAGGTATTAGATGCTAGTCCCGTACATGTCAAAGCGTTGTATCGGCGTGGCATGGCTTACATGTTAGTTGGAGATTCTGATGAAGCGAAGAAAGATTTTGAAATGGTGCAGTCATGCCCCTTCCTGCTCTGTGTCTTCCCTTCATTTGATATCTTAAGAACAAAAACCAATATCTGCTCATGTAATGAACCTTCCAGATGATCAGCATTGATAAATCTTCAGAACCTGATGCTACTGCGGCCCTTCTAAAGCTGAAGCAAAAGGAACAGGTATTTGGCTGGTGGTACATAAAGTGTTCATATTTATATAAACATTGATCATCTGATTAGTGCATTTGGTTGAATCAGGAGGCAGATAAGAAGGCAAAGAGGCAATTTAAAGGGCTCTTTGACAGGAAGCCCGGAGAAATTGCTGAAGTTGGAGGTGATGTGAAAGACGACAAGATTCCAGATAAAGCAGAGAATGAAATTGAGAATTCAGGCTCAGAAAAGGATATCAGTAAGACCGATCTCGATGGGGGTGTGACTGACAGTGAACATGAACCTGAACCTGAACCTGAACGGATAGGATTTCTTGGTCGCTTATGGCCTTCTGGTAGAAGAATCATCGCGGCTCTTGGACTTAATAGGTGCTCGATACTGTGAAGAGATGTTCCTTTCGAAGTTGTAATCTATCATAGCACTGATCCCACAGCAAGCAGTGTGGTTTAATAGCTTATGTTGATTAATCCACCGTACTTTTGCTGCATCAATACGTGAGTGTAGAGTATTAATGTCGTTTGTATGTTCTTTAGCTATCTCGACGTGTAATGTCTTGACATCTTCCGGTTTGACCTTTTGACATTGGCTGAATTATGATTCATTTGCATCTTAAATTAATTAGCACACTAAAAACTGTTTACGTTGGTGCAGTATGTACTGACAGTGATCGAATTGTTCATCTACGGCCACCTACGACAGTCTGATCCTAGCAACGGCAGGTTGGTCCCTGAAGCGTGTGCGAGCACACTTCATGGCCGTCGCCCCGCCAGCTTCAGGTCCGCCGGTGGCAAGAAGCAGTCCCTGGAGAGCCCCCGTATGTTGAAGTCCACCTCCTCCACGGTCCATGTCTCCTCCATCCGCGTCCGTGTGTGACTCTCGCTAGCCTCGCCCAACTGGAACGAGGACACGGTGGTTCGCCCGGTGTGGGCGATGTTGACGCCGTCGATGGGGCGGTAGTCCTCCATGAGCGACTCCATGGTGGTCTCCCAGTACACGTTCTCCTGGGCGGACTTGATCCGGAGGAGGTGGGAGTCCTCGAGCTGGACGAGGAGGCCCGTCCGCTGGCTGAAGTACCCCCACAAGCTGTGCCGTATGATTTGCACGCCGCTGCTGCTTCGGGCTCGCAAGGTGGCCGCCTCCGCGTCCAGCCTTAGCACGAAGCAGTCCTCCCTGTCGATCGTCTTCTCCCCGAGGCACACCGAGTTGGCGAACAAGTTGGCCGCGCATCTCGGATCAAGACCCTGTGACAGACGATGAAGAAGGTGTTGGTTAGACTTTTCCGGTTTTATGTGAATCTTAGCTGAGCCATGGCAGCCAAGGACAGAAGAACATAAGGAAGAGAGAGCGTGCGGTGGCGAACCTGAAGAGATCGGCGAAGAGGTCGAGGTAGGCCACGGGAGGCGTGAGACTGGTGCCATGGGGTTTGCCTCCACGCCACCTTGCCGTCGCTCCCGGCGCTGATCTTGCACCCGGACACCATCAACTCCAGGCACCACAGGTCTGGTTTCTTCTGCCATAGCACGAACCCGCCCGTCTCCACTGCGCCGCCACACTTCTTGACCCTCTTTCCGCCCCCGTTCCCCTTGGGGAACTCCGACGCCATCATCCGGACCTTCCCCATGGCGTACATGCTGTTTATCGCGTTCAACGCTCGCTCCCCTCCCGACGCCGCGATGTATTGCTGCAGGATATATTTAGCCATGGAGACTTCCTGCCATCCACGCAAAAGGAGAACCGCGTAAGACACAACATCAAGACGAGCACTGTATCTGTCCATGTCGAGAAGCACCGAGATCGGGGTCTCACAATCGGGGCCTCCTTCATGCCGCGGACGAGGGTGGATTTATGTGACCGGACGGGGAACGGGACGAGCGGGGCGCCGAGGATACCAAGCAGGAGCTGGAGCTCGGCCTCCCGGCCAACGGGCCACGGCGCGGACGGGTCGGCGTGCGGCCGCATCCACGCCTTCAAGTTGATGCAGAGCGTCTTGCTGCTCTTGGAGCTGTCGCCGGAAAGGAACATCTCCTCCGGGAGGGGCACTTCGAGGACGGTGTCCAGTCCATCTTCTCGGTCCAGGTTCGGGCACAGCTTCCTCATGGAGGTGCCTTTGCTCTCTCGTTTTCTCTCCACACGATGGTGCGGGCAAGGATATAAGAATGCAACGAGGCAATGCAATATTGCCTCTTCGAGTCGTGGCCGCACGCTCTCTTCTGCCCTCTCGTCTCAAACCTCAACGCTCCATCTAAACAAATGATTGTGTACGTGTTGCTGCTGATAGCCTCAGACATCTGCACCATTTTGATGCTTCTTTACCCAGAAACAATCTGCTGCCGTAGTTGTTGGGTGAGTACATACATAGCCGACCATGCTTAGTTAGGTGAGTATATTAGCAGATGCATGCATATGTATGGAATTGATTTGAATTTAGCTAACCTAATCGGTTCAATATCAATTAATTTGATTCGATTAATAATTTATAATTTTTAATATATATAGATAAGGATGAATTGGATATTAGTAGACTCTAAAGACGAGTTGTCTATGAGAATAATACTTTTATCGATCTATTAGTAATAAGTAGATCTACGTCTTGATAATGTATCAAGAGGTCATGGATACACTTCTTGATAATAAGATCGGCAAACAACTAATGAGACCATAAAAAGGTAATTAAAGGTGAAAAATATATAATTAGCCCCCATCTTCATCCAAATAACTCAGTATTAATTATAATATACCGGGTAGAGATTTGTGCGGATATCTTTTCTTTCATACTAATAAAAACATCTTTGTGTAATACGAGTAGAGGAATAACCTACGTAAACTTGTTAAAGGACTTATTATAGTGGGAGTATCACTTACTTATGCGCAAAAGGGGAACACATACTCCACAAGGTCGAATCCTTAGATTAAAAAAATTTCAAAGTTGGGGTAACAAAAGTTGGACATTCCTATAAAAAAATCTCTTTAATCTTTGTAACTCATCTTATGAGGTATCATTCTATTTTGTTGATGCCAGTTATGTCAGTGATAGGAGAAGGAGATGGTGTAGAGCATCATCTTGGTGGTGAGAGACATGACCTTATGGATGAACCATGTACAGTAATTTGAGTTAAACTTCTTTTAGGAAAGATGATCCATGGTCATGAAGGAATCATTATTGGTGGTGTGGGTACAAGATTTACTTACATAGATGCTTACCCATTCTTGATGCTTAGATGTTTCAAACAATGAGAAGAATGGTTTGCCAACCCCATTCTTGATGGAGGCATAGGATCTTTTGAATGATCATACAAAATCTCAATATGATTTTCTTATGATATGTTAATCCTTTTTCTAGCATCAATCTATTATCGTAAATTTTGAGGCCAATTTTAATTTTTTTTAGAGCATGTTGAAAGTTTGGTAATGAGAGATCATGAGATTTGATAAGAACCCTCAATTATAGCATCATCTTGGTGAGAGATTGGACCCGATGGATGAAACCAAGAAAGAGTACATACATAATTTGAGTTATATTTCTTATTAGGAAAGATAATTCATGGTCGAATCATTATTGGTGGTGTGGGGATAAGATTTACCCCATTCTTGATGGTAGATATTTAAACATGGAGAGGAATGGTAGATATAATGTTTAATTAATATCAAAATGATAATATAATAAAATCACTAGGAGAATGTCATGATATAAAGAATGTCTTTTCTGTTCATTTCCTTTTTATGTCCACGTTGTTTGGCTTTTTTTTTTTTTTTTGCTTTAGACAATTTTTTAGAAAAGGCTTTTTATTTTGAGAAATTATCGGTTAACATTCATTTTTTCAAAAAATTTCTTAGAGCACTCCTTTTTTTTTTTTTTTTAAAGATGATATTGCCCTCCTAATCTCCACCCTATTTGCCATCGCCTCTATCTCACACTATCGTCTTTTGCCTTCACTTCTTATCCCCTCTTTTTCTATCGTCGTCGTCATCCTAGCCCACGCGACTTTCGCCCTTGCCATTCTCACCTATGGCCCCCTCCATAAAGATTGATGACTCCGATAATCCCCTCAACCAAGGTGATGACTAGAATGTCAAACAACCTTTGTTGTTCCCTCCATGGGACGAAGGCGATGGCCAAGACGAACAAGTCCATCGTCCCCGCCCCATTATCCTCATCATCCTTGTTATCATTTCAATGGCCTCCCCGTCCACTATCTCCATCATCCCGACCCGATCCGATGAGATGAAAGTTAGGAAGATAGTACTCTTTTAGGAAAAAAAAAATTTTGAAAAAGAAAATATTAACTAAAAATTTCTTAAAATAAGAAATTTTTTTTCTTTGAGAAAATTATCCTTTTTCCTTCGTCTCTCGTGTGCACTTCCCTACGTGTCCCAAACCTGCCAGTATCCATATATGCCGAGCTGGAAACGTCAAAGTTGCACGACGACATGTTTCGTGAATGCTTTTGCTGACGCTGCTCATTTTGTCCTTCAACCTTTGCAACACAACTTACCAAGACGAAGTCTTAGGAAGAAGGAGATGTGTACAACAGCAACAGTAGAACTACTGCGATGACCATCTTCTTACTCGTGTGGCCTTCCCATCTCCCACCACTGCTGCCAAAGGCCAAGGAGTCGTCAAATCATTCACTCGCGGAGATGACAAGCAAAACAAAGGAAGAACACGCCAAAATCATCCATCACTGTGAAAGACTTAATGGAGGGGAAAGCACTCTGTTTCCTCGAAGCAGATGAAAGGATAGGGAAGGATAGGGAAGGCATAGCGCTACAAAACCATCCACAGGAATGATTGCAAGCTCAGCCCACCGAAAGCAAAAGGTAGCGTGAACGATGCAACATTTTGATGCCTTACCTGCACGCCAACTCTACACATCACCATCCATCACATGGAAGCCGGAAAAAGAGGTGTCTGATGACTTCCACTCGTCCAGCAAAAGATAATGATTTTGAGTGGAAGTGGAGAGAGAGAGAGAGAGAGAGAGTACATCACAAAAGAATTGATGTGGCTACTAAATTCGCTGCCATAATGCGAGTTTTGTTGATGAGGAATTAGTGACTGTGATTCCCATGTAGCAGTTTGATGCTTGAAGGAGAGGAAGGTACTGGAGTCACCTGTGAGGAGCAAGGATGGTGTTGCTGACCTCTGTCTCTGTTCTTTCCTATGACTATAGTGATGAAAGATCCATCTTCCTCTTCTGGGACTGTGGGACGTGAAATAGCTCGAGGAGGAGGATGAGAAGGATGACCAGTCTCTTCTCCCATCAGATTCTTCCTGTGTAATTTCTCCTCGGCGTCCTTGAGAAACTTGAACTTGGGAGGTGGCGACGACCACATCCTGATCAAATCTTCTTCCTTGGAGGACTCGAAGAGGGGGTTGAATCCACTTTGCTTGTAGCAATCGAAGGGAGTCGGTGCCGGAGAGAAAAGAGGAGGAGAAGGGAGCGGTGTCATGAACGGGGTGTCCGAAGACAGGAACAGATCATTCAAGCTCTTCCTCCGGGAACCTTTCCTGCTCCTCCCACCTCTGGACATGCTATCCTCGGACTCCAAATCCTCCTTCGATTCCTCCTTAATGGTGAAGAGAAGTCTGGGAGGCCCTGGGAGACCATGAAACCTCATCAGCTCCGCCTCCACGGTATCCTCCCTACGGAGTGGATTCAGAAGGAGGTCTTTGCCTTCCGGTTGTCCCTCATCGGAACAAGAAGTTACATCCACTCGGTCGGGTGCTGCGAAGCTCAAGGAATGTGGCTTCTTCCAGCAGAAGAGCTGAACAAGTCCTTTGGCAGGCAAACAAGCCCTGCAGCGGTAGCGGTCCTCCATGTCTCCATCGCTTATCTTCCTCCACCAGAACAAGTAGCACAGCTCTGCAACAAGAGCCAAGAACAGGCAACCTGAGACGACGCTTAAGCCGATCCCCAAACCGCTTAAAGATCTCATCTTTCTCCTCAAGATAACACGAGCTTGCTAACAGTCACCACTCTGTCACCGGAACTCGACACCTCCCTCGAGAAGAATCTAAGAATCCAAGAGGAGGAAGCACGATTCAGAGCTTAAAGACGGAAGCGAAGAAACATCAGCAGAGGACAGCTAATCATGGGTGGCAAAAACAACAAAAAGAAAATTACAGTGAAAAAGAAGAAGGAACTCATCATCTACTCAGATCAAATTCATTGCAGGATCCTTATAAACCCGAATCGAGGACCACCAAAGCCACAAAAAGATTGCAACTTTACCATCAAATTTGGATTTTGCTGCTGATTTCCATTTCCAGCCATTCTCCAAGTCAGAGTGGGTGCCACTCCACCTGTAACGCCAGAAACATATCTGCCCATTATCCCTTCTGTACCCATCTCGATCAATCGAAACGCTTGAATGTTAGTATTCCAATCATCTGTTGACGCGACTTCCATATCAGCAGCGACTTCCACATCTTTCATGGGCCCACACACTGTAGTCGCCAAAAGGAACACGTGGAGCATCTCCCTCTCATTGGATGCTGCACAATCTATCGAGTCAGGAATTTGCACGAATCGTAAGACGCGTGAACGGTTGATCTCCCACCACTTCAAATTTGAAGTTGACCGTTGACCAGTGGCGGCATGTAGAATTATGGCAACTGTTAGTGTTTGACCCTTACAAAATTTTACTCTGTTCAAATTTGAATCTGATTAGAGTCCATTTCAATATTTATTCTTCTGCTTAAGATCATCTCAGAATGCAATTTAGATGGATCAGATGGATATAAATATTCAGAAAAAGATCAATTTAATTAAACGGATTTGATGCCACTCGATAAAGGATGATAATGATGGGGTTAACTATATATATTTTCTTTGACTTTATTTTGTAACAATGTCTCAAATATAACTCTTTAAAGTATAAGGATTATGATGCCATGTTAATTGAGCAAAAGTATAAAAAAATTATACAATTAGCTTGATGAGTGTGACGACAAAAAAGAGAGGTTTAGAAAAACTCTTGAGAAGTTCGATCTCGTTGAAAATATATATTAAATTAAAAAAATACTTACACGTCGGGTCGATTGCTAGGAATTCAAAGATTTGAGTCAACTCATAATTTAGAAGTATAAAATTAATATTAAAATTTGATCTCAATAATTCAAAATTAAATAAAAAAATAGGCCGCGACCGGTAAATGTTAATAATCTTTAGCATTAGAGCCAAGTTGAAAACCTTAATAATAAGGGATTGGAGAAAGAGATGGACTAAATTGATGATTTTATATTGTTAAGGATTAAAAAATAATCGGGTTACATATATTGAGTTTCATTCATAATTTAAAAATAAAAATTAAATTATTATCAAATCTAAAATATGATTCACATTCATCGGTACTATAGCATTTCCGAACGCACTTAAATCAATCAGGAAGTATTTTTAAGAAAAAAAATATAATTAAATGCTAAAATTATTTTTTTGGAATGCATTCAAGGGAATCAAAATATCTATCCTCCTACGACTCTTTTAAATAAATCTTAAGGACTTTTCTCTTTGTATCATCTCTTTTTTTTCTAAATTCGTTTGAAAAATCTAGGAGCACTCAAGATATATTTTTTTCTTTATTTCTCTCCTTACCAAGAGATAGAAAATATATATATATATATATATATATATATATGTATATATATATACATATGTATATATATATACATATGTATATATATATACATATGTACATATATACATATATATATTTATGTATGTATATGTATATGTATATATATACATATGTACACATATATTTATATATATATATGTATATATGTACATAAATACATATATATATACATATACATATATATATATATATACATTTATATACATATATATATATATATACATTTATATACATATATATATATATATGTATTAGTTTTGAAAAAAAAAAGGAGAAAAAGATGAAAAGTGAATTTATATCCATTTTAAAAAAATAGTTTTGAAATATTAGTTTTAAAAAAAAGTAAATTGTAAACACTAAAGAAGGGGTTATAAAAAGTAATCTTCAAAATAAAAAAAGTATCAATTGATAAATACCTAAAATATAAATATTTTTTTTAGAAAAATTATCCTTCAGCATTTTATCTAAAGAAAAAAACCTCAATGTTGGATTTTTACCAAATGACACTCTCCTAAATAATTTTTACCTGAGATACTTGTAGATTTGATAAAAATACCTCTCACCTTCATCAATAATCTTCCACTATCGTTATCATCGACGGGGAAGAGAAGAAGGAGAAGGAGAGGGCTGCATCACTCAGTAGTGGGAGAAGAGAGGCCGCGGAGGTTACCGGTGAAGACGAATTATATTTATATTAAATTAATAACCCCATATCATATATAAACTATTTAAGGAAGTATCGTTTGATAAAAGTCGGAGGCTTTTTAAGGTAAAATGGCAATTATCCTTTTTTTTAATGTTATATTTACAATTTTGTGCTTGTTTTAATTACGTTTCCAATTCCCCCTTCCTTCCTCCTTTCCTCCTTTCGCTTCGCAGCGCTTCAATTCGCCTCCGTCCCTATCCACTATAAATATAACCTCTCCCGTCTCGTCTTCTCTCCGTCCCTCGCTTATCTCGCGCACCGACCGAACGATCGATGGCGGCGTCAAGCCAAGCGAGCCTTCTGCTCCAAAAGCAGCTCAAAGGTACGGGTCGGTCGATTCTTGTATAGATTTTTCTTGCCTAGGGTTTCGATCGAGGGATTTGTCGTGATTTATGGTTCGTCTTGGTGGTTCTTGGATCAGATCTCATGAAGAATCCGGTGGACGGCTTCTCTGCCGGTTTGGTGGACGATAATAATATCTTCGAGTGGAGCGTTACCATCATGGGGCCGCCCGATACGCTCTAGTGAGTATGCCCGCCTGAGTCGAAGGTTTTGGTGCTTTTCCTTTTCTTGTTCTCGTTGTGATTGTTTTGGAGACTCTGTCAATGACCGGTTGAGTTAGCTGTCATTGTGGCCAGTTGTAGGTTCCGATTGCCTGTAATTTTGGTCCATGGGTTGGCTTGAATCCGTCGAGCTAAGGATTGGGGTAGCCGCCATGGCATCAAATCAAGCAAATACTGTCTTTATGGGTTTTCTTCATCTCAACTAACTACTAACAACATCATCCGAAGCCGACTCCTTTAGAACCTCTTGTTTGATTAGACGCTGAATTCAAGAGGTTCCTAATCTCCATGGAATTTATTTAGGTATCAGTGCCAAAACAACCTCACAGGTACATAAATTTCTTCAGAAAACCCAACAGGGAAGAAGCATCTTTGATGAACCAATAAATGACGAGAGGAACATGCCCTCAAATTTTGGTGTTCTCAGAAGAAATTGGTACATGTTCTTAAGCAAGAACTTAATAGTTTTTATAGGAGAAAATTGTTTACTCGGTGATGATTAATTCGGTCTATAGGAATTGGGCATTACCTTTTTGGAATCTACTTAATTAATTCTTGTTTATCAATTTTGCAACCAAACAATGGCCAGAAAAATCCATGAAACAGTGAATCTAAGGTTCCAAATAGATGGATGAGGATTATCTTGCTATATTCTGTAGGATGCTACACAAAATTATGTTCTTCTTTGTGAGCATGCAAGAATCCTATGAAGTTGTTTTGGTGTTGTGATCTAGAAAACCCACAAAGACTGTATTTGCTTGATTTGATGCTATGATGGCTACCAATAACTCATCTGCTTTCTTTGACACCAGAGATTATCCTTGATCGATTTGATAATGTGTTATGTAAGTTTCAGAACCAGAAAATTAGTGAGGAAAACTAATTCGGTTCGAATCTGCACTTCTTTTTTTTGTATTTTTTTTTTGTTTTTGTGAATCATGATGGAACCTATTGGATAGCTTTAAGCGACTTCCCTACTAGCTTATCTAGTCTTTGTTTATGGTATTGCTGGTGGTGGCATACCAGGAATACTATTTCTTCTAAAATTTTATGCATTTTAGAGTTATTGGTCAATACTTTTGGGGGATAAATATAAGACTTATCTATCTTTATTTTACTATCACTAATGTCATCCCATTGCAGCGATGGTGGTTATTTCAATGCACTCATGAGCTTTCCTTCCAACTATCCCAACAGTCCTCCATCCGTTCGCTTTACATCAGAAATGTGGCACCCAAATGGTTCGGAATTAATTCATGTTTATTGAAGTTGTGTAATGTCTCCATGCTGTATGTGTCCTAATCTTATGTGAATCTCAGTTTATCCTGATGGCCGTGTTTGCATATCAATTCTTCATCCACCTGGTGATGACCCAAATGGCTATGAACTTGCTAGTGAGCGCTGGATGCCTGTACACACAGTATGTGATACTTCTCGAGGGTTGCTCTTGATGTTTGTGTTAGTCACTCTAAATATTTCTTATGGCCTTTTAAACATCGTTGGCCAACATTTTCTGAATGTTTTCTAGGTAGTATTTTATGTATTATTACACTTGACATTATTGTGCTTAACAAATGGCCATACAAAATGCTACATAATTCTGAATTTCTTGAGTATAGGCATGCTTTTCATTATTTCCATTGGTTAGTATTTGCACCCTAAAAAAGAAAAAATAAGGGGAAATTGACTTTTTAACCCTATCACCACAATCTTAACCCTATATTCAGCACTGATTTATGGTGATTATGGTTGTCTTCTGAATGTTGTCTTGTATTCTGGCTGTTAATTTAGATTGCAACATTCTTTATTGACGTTCTCCTTATTCAAGCCCTGGAATTCGCAAATCTATCGAGAAAAACAACTATCAACATTTCAAGCACATTAATAATTTGGGTTTTTATAATACAAAAGTGGATTTTGTTATTGTTATAAGCCATTCATTGTTTTTGTTCAATAAATAAATTATTTACTGTGTTTTTCCCATCTTAATAGGACTTTTATATGCCTTACAATCCCCAATCAAACTGTTTAATTACCAATTAGATCTTCGAAGAAGCAGTTTTGCAAATTTCTTGTGTTTCGATTTTGCTAAATTTGGGTTCATAGAAGGACCTTATTCAGACATTGTAGGATAATTGTAGCCATTAAGATACTACAATTTTCCTGCAAAGTACTTGTAGCCTGATCTACAAAGTTATGGCCATCATCAAAAGTGACAATGACTGGTCAGTTTGGGTGAGTAAAACATTACTTGTTTCGTGCCTTCTTTATGCTTTTCCTGCCTTGTCATTGAGGGCTTAGAGCATTTGCTGGGTGTCATTGAGTGGTTAAGGGTATTTGTTTAGATGATGATGGTACGACTTTGAATACATTATATGGCATATTTGGCCATTGCTGTGCATCACTCATAGGTTGGGCACTAAATTTCTTTGATAGAATTGGCAAAGCAGTCGAACTGACTACCATGGAGTGGCGGTAGGTGTTGCATCATAGTGTTCTCCCAGCAAGTGCTACCCCAATTCAAGGAGGGTTAGAAGCCTCCCAAGAGAACTATTGATTAGGACTGCTACTAGCGAATCATTGTTGCACCTGTAATGATGCCATTTATCCACGGCACCCTGCATCAGCACTTGATGTTTATTCTTGTGACCGTGTTGACAAGCTAAAAGTGTTGTCTTTCTATGTGCAGGTTGAAAGCATTGTTTTGAGTATTATTTCCATGCTTTCAAGCCCTAATGATGAATCCCCAGCAAACGTTGAAGCTGCTGTAAGTTAAAAACATGAAATCTTTCACCTCTAGAAAGTGCCAGTGTTGACCAATTTCATGTATCCTGAACATGGATAGCCCTGCCCATGTCTTTGTGCTACTCATGCTGTTGTCCCCTTCTCTATCTATATCCTGCCAATATGAAATTGCTTCAGCAGCAAGGAGCAAAGCTACTATGCTGACGCGGCACTTCATCTGGTGAGACTGGTTAAATTCAGTCTCACCAGATGAAGAAAGGATGTGAGAGGGGCGGGCACACATTTTCAGGATTGTCATCTGGATATGTTTGATCAGTCCTTTTGTTGCTAAGGATTCTCCATGCTGTAGCCATTTCCTAGTTTTGCCAAGGAACTTGATCTGATGCAAAATGGTTCTATTCCTGCAGAAGGAATGGAGAGACGAGAGAGATACCTTCAAGAAGAAGGTCCGCCGTGTCGTCAGACGATCTCAGGAAATGTTGTGAGACAGGAGCACGTCGGGGTCGTGCTTGTTTTTTCGTTGAACTATTTATGATGTGGGAGGCAACAACTGTTTGGCATATTCGATGCTAGACCTTGACAGATGGTGTCAACAATCCAAATTGGTCGTAAGAAGGATCCAATAATGTCATTGCCATGGTTCTTGTTATCGTCTGTCAAGTTTTTCATGATTTTGGAGGTTTGACCGTGCTTTGTCTAACCATAATTTAGACAACCGGTCCTTCAAGACAAAATGTTTTTTGATCCCCCCGGAAGTAGGATTGCAGCACATCCATTCAATTATCTTTGTCTACCTTTGTCTCTCTTTACATTTCTTTCATTTCTGTGTTTCCACTGTCATGAATGCTCTCGAAGAAATGCTGTCTTGCATGTAGCACAAGCTATTCCCAAAGGTAGCGCATGATCATTCTGTTCCCTGAAAACCAAGGTAATAACACACTAACTCGCACTGACAGTGTCGACGACGGAGGTGAGGGATCTGCATGCAGCTCCGGATGATGCCTGAACCGACTTGGCTTTTGTCTTCTTCTTCTTCTTCTTCTTCTTCTTCTCACCGACCTCCATTCAGAGAAGATGAGGGCAAAGAGTGCCAAGGCAGAGAAGGGAAGGCAGCAAGCAGAGCTATCCAAGCATATTTAATGTCATTCGGACATTGACCAAACGTTGACATTTAATGAGAGAGAGAGAGAGAGAGAGAGAGAGTACAGGTGTGATATTTGCTTCAGACTTGAGACTAGTAGGTGAAGTCTTCAAGTTAGGATAAGGCATTGAAGTCTTCGAGGCCCCATGAACTTGCACCTGCCGCTATGTAGATTTATCTTACGTTTAGGATCAAGGCATTGAAGTCTTCAAATTAATACAGGTAACAGTTAGCATGCGAGAATGTACCGTTGCTGCTGAATCGATGACTCAAGTTACAAAGGTTGACAAGGCGATCAAGGAAGAATTGATGATGTTGATTAAAGTAAGTAATGCATCGAACTCCCCGTTGTCAGAAAATCTATTAAAGAAATACCACCGGAGATTCCAAGCAGCTTTTGTGGTTGCCTTGAGATCCATGCAATTAACTCGGAAGACTTCCCAAGAAATACGACCTTTTGTTGATCTGAAAGAATGATTTTAAATATAAAATAAATAAAAAATGAGATTATTTTTATTGGAGATACGAGGGTTCTTCCTTGTGCGTGTTCTCTTAGAACAAGCTGTCGACTAGGCTCCTAGCAATGCATTCCTTGTACGAAACCCTATGGATCACACAAGGCTTGATTGATCACCACAGATTCTTCTCTTACAGGTGGCAATGAAAATTATGTGCAAGATTGAGATAGAATCAATTGGAACATATGGAGAATGGACAGACACATATCAGCTGAATCCTTGGCTATAATTCTGTGTGCTTCAGATCTCCGACATGAGCAGCCCATAGTGCTCACAGGGATAAGGTTATCGCCATATCATCTACCAGTCATCTTCCACCAGCCGATATTAATGGTGTTTGGGCTGTCTGTTTAACCCCACATCGATAAAGATCTCTATGTAAACGCCCGCAATCCACGCCACGCGTCATTTTCCTCTCCAGCTATATTTACAGGGAGAGTTGAGACTGTGACTGCAACAACGTGACCCGAGGGGGCAAGTCCGTGATGGCAAGCACACCGGCCAGCGTCTCCGCCGCTTCCCTCATCCTCCCTGTCCTCCTCGGCCTCCTCCTCTTCCCACCGCCATGCGCGGCCGACTACATTCTCTACTCGGGCGAGAGCCTTAACAGCGGCCAGTCGCTGCGCTACGGCACCTACAACTTCATCATGCAGAACGACTGCAACCTGGTGCTGTACGACAACAACCGTGCCATATGGGCGTCCGGCACCAACGGCCGCGGCTCCAACTGCGTCTGCAGGATGCAGAGCGACGGCAACCTGGTAGTGTACACCGGCAGCACCGCTGTGTGGGCGAGCAACACCAACAGGGGACGGGGGAACTACGTCTGCATCCTTCAGAAAGACCGCAACGTCGTCGTCTACGGCGGCTCGCTCTGGGCCACCGGCACCAACATCGGTTCCGCTCGCGTCATCATAGCCGGCAACTCCAGCGCCACCGCCGCGCCGGCCGTCGTGGCCACCGCGCCCAAGAACAAGTAAATCTTGATGCTGCCGTGGTAGGAGGATATGTGGACAAGATAAATGGATGCTTCATCCAACAATTATTGAATGGTGAATTATTATTTCGCATGCATCCTTCTCCCCTTCTCCCCCTCCCTAAGCTTCTTCCAGTATTCATTCGTTCTCGAGTAGCTGAGCCGTTCCTCCTAACAACAAGACATAGGAAACCAAATCAAGAGATAATACAAGCTCATCTTCTGGGAGAAGCAAAGTGGTTGGGAATTGCTTGATCCAACATACAATTCATCTACCCATATGCTGAATCCAACCCATCCAAGCTGCAGGATTAATTCTTACTTCTAAGTTCCTTAGAGTTCTTTTGGTCCCAAAAGTCTCGCATCCGCCATCAGCAGCTGTCTATCATTTATTGCTTTTAACTGATATAGCAGTACTGTTACTGTTACTATCTCTGTATCAGTTAAATATATTAATAATTTATCGTAAATCTTATTTTCGTCATTTTACCTTTTAAAAAATTATTAAATTTCGCAAATAAACATTAAAAGACCGTACGGTTTTACCTGCAGTATCTAATGATCATTCCAGCGTGGCCGATGGTGTCGTCGTATTGCGGGACCCAGAGTTGATTCCGCTGATATCTACAATCATAAGACTGGTAATCGAAACAGGTAGTCGGAGACAGATTAAGGAGAAAATTGTCTTACCAGTTACTACGTCTCTCTGCCTTCTTATTTGGGTTTTGCGGGCCCTGAAACATATCGAATCGCGATCCAGGTAAGAGAGGGTGTAAGATGAAGAAGGGTATCAAATAAATAGATATATCAACGTATTAAGTAAATAACCAGTGAAATGATTTCTCCTTTTACTCCTCTGCAAAGCTCCGGTCGACGGCCGATCCCCACGGCCACAGGGAAAGACCCCACTTCGCCTAGATATCTCAAAGCCGTCTTCTTCCTCCTACGCTTCAAATCGAGGAATCTCGTCAGTTTTGCTCTCCTTTCGCTTCTCCTCTTTTGTTTTTTTTTTCCCTTCTCTTTCTTCCCCATTTCGTCTCCGTGAGCGATCGTCTTGATCGGTTGGATGCTAGATTTGTTTTGCTCAGGAAGGGCGGGAGGTGGGGAGGGGGATCTCTGGCTGTGGCGTAGGATTGGGATTCTTGACTTGAGGGGGGATTCTTGATCGTATTTTCTTTCTCTTTTTGGGGTTTGAATGGCTGCTCCACCTGCTAGGGCTCGGGCCGACTACGATTACCTCATCAAGCTTCTCCTGATAGGCGACAGCGGTAAGGGTTTTCGTCTTCCTCTCGTTCCCATGGATTTGGTGACCATTTCGCTGTTTTTTTTCGTTTTCTTGTCTGTAGGGTCGGATCTTTCTTTCCCTTCTCCTGCTCATGCGATGTTGTTGTCAATCTGTTGTCGAGGTTTGTCTATTCGATGTTTCGGTATGGCTGGGAGCGATCGGCACAAATGCTATCGATTGTGGGGATCTATCTGCCGGAAACTCATAGTCTGATTGTTGTTGAGGGCAACATGTTCTCGTTAGCGACTTTATGTGGGTCGGTGTCAACCACAATCTGGGAGCTAGATCTTGTTGGATCTTATATTTTCGATTACGGCTCTGGGTTTCTTGTGGCATGGCATCCAGCGTCAACCTTTTGATGGTCTATCCTGCTTTCAAGATTTTCGCTAACATTTCGCAAGATAAATGTAAACGAGTTTTTCTTTCATTCTCTGGTAGAATGCTATGTCATCAAGTTTGTTGTCTATCCGTTGCATTCTTTTCGTCGATTCCCCATTATATAAGGTTAATTGGATTGGAAAGGCTGATAAGTTGATCTGTTCATATTTTCATGTCGGGAATATGTTGTTGCGCTTGCATAATTTGGCCGAGTCGACACATACAACATTTCTGTCCTTTCTCTGGTATTTTCTAGCTACGGATATTATTTTCTATTTCTGCTTCTTTCTTCGGTATTCAGCAAATCTCATACCCTCTCGACTAGATATCTTTTGGTCAACATTTCGTGGGGCCGTAATCTTTCCATTTCTTGGATGGTCAAGATTTTTACCATATGAAAGAAAGTTGGGAGCTTGGTAATTGGAAATTTAGATTCCCAGGGGAGATGCTTTAGGGGTGCGATTATACCATGAAAATTCTTATAAGATTGATGATGCTTGATGGTTCTATGTCTTCTTGCTGTTGCTTTTCTTCCTATTTATTTCTTGAAGATGGCAAAAGATTGTATCCAAAATGATGAATTTAGTAAAACCATGTTAAAGTTGTTTTTAGGTCCCTTTCATCCTTGGCGAATGTATTGTTATAATCTTTTTGTTGGAAGATCAAGTATGTCTTTTGTCATGCAATGTCGAATATGCTTGTACCAGAGAGATGGAATTAGGAGGAGCATGTATAGTTCAATTGACACGTGGAGCAAAGTATCCTTAGTGTGAAGTTGCAAGAAAAAAGAGGGAATAAGAATTGGGTGTTCGAGTTAACAATTAGGTGTGAAACTGATCATGGGTGAGATGAGGGAAACCATTTGAGCTGGTTTGGATATGACCAAAGGAGACTTGTAAGTGTAATTAACACATTAACGGTGCCAAGAGAGGTAAAGAATTTGATGATTCACGATTTAGCAAGTTACACTGTTCTCAGTAATGATTTATGGTGTGAAAGGTTCCCATGTAGCTGACCTCCGGAAAATTAGTTTTCACCTACCTTTTAGTATATCTTGATATTTATTTCAATTTTGGACGAATAAATATTAGTCGAGATGAATTTGTTGTCTGACTAACCTATATTTTGCTTTACGTTGAAGATTAACTAAAGCCTAGTCCATTTAATTCCAAAAGACCAATACACTTGTCCAGTGCTTCTTGTCATTTGTTTGGATTTCATATTCCTATTTAAATTTGTCTTCCTTGGAGTTGGCCCATCAGATATGACCAGATATGGTGATGTCAAGGAAGTCAACTTGGCAATGGAATTTTTATATGTAACCATTAGATTATTTTTCTCTTGCTGTGTTAAGATGTTTGTAAGATTTTTTTTTTACTCAAGATAACTGTTAGCTGTTGTTATGGGTGTGAAGACAGTGGTACTTTACTGGGTATTTATACTCGCATTGAGATTGGAGAAACATACTTTAGTAAAAAAGATTGAGATTGATATTATTGTACTTATATGAATCACTCCAGGTGGTCCATGGATTTGTCATACGCAATATTATTTTAAAATCTCTCCATACAGTTTTAGTAAACTTTGTTCTGTATCAGAAGATAACAAAAGATGGCTGCATGAGTTAGGCCCTGGTTAGGTGGTTCCTAAGTGATATTCTAGGCCCTAGTAACCTGTAGGACATGTTTTATTTGTTTTAAGAGACCTTTTACCACCAGACCCTGTATTTCTCGGTATTCCACTTTTCTTTTTCATAATTTTAGCCATAATTCAGAATTCTATATAGACAAAAGTAGAAATTTTTTTTGTTTGGGTTATGCTTGGACTATTGGCATTTACCTTGTGTTCATCTCAAGGGTGGTCCATCTTTAATCCTGATTCCTGAGAAAAAAAACCTGTTTGAATGTAACTCATTTAGTGTGGTAAGAAATGGTCCATGTAAGCAAGGTACAGTGTTTTATTGTAGGCCAAAATCATTTAAGTAAAATTCCATTAAAATTTCTGCCATTCTGCAGCGATTTGGTTTTTTTTTTTCCTTTTCCTTGGTTTTTAAGAAGCTGCTTGATTTAAAATTGCTTGTTTGGGAGGCCAAGGCCCTGGATACCCTTTGTATTGAGTTGAGCACTGACTTGTGTGCACTTCTCGAACTTCACTTGTGAAGTAATTTCTGGAATAAGTTCTGTTGTTTCAGTGCCTAGAACTTCTTTTCCAAGTGATGCTGTTAAGTACCCAAACTTCCTTATGAGGTTTTCATCACTATAATCAAGCCTTCTTCTGCAGGAGTTGGGAAGAGTTGCCTCCTTTTGCGTTTCTCTGATGGCTCCTTCACAACAAGTTTCATTACTACCATAGGGTGGGGGCTGTGTTTCTATCACTGATAAATTCCTTTTGCCCCTATCTTTGACTTTTGATTGATTTGATGTTGCCGAATATCGCTAATTTTCTAGTTTGATTGGTCTTTACACAGTATTGATTTTAAGATAAGAACTATTGAGCTAGATGGCAAGCGTATTAAACTGCAAATCTGGGATACTGCTGGTCAAGAGCGCTTTCGAACTATAACAACTGGTAGGTTTATTGTTTTTCTGAAGTTTTGTGTTTTACATGGTATCCAAAAGCTTTGCTGGATTAACTTGTAATTTCTTCTACCGTACAGCTTACTATCGAGGTGCCATGGGTATTTTGCTTGTTTATGATGTCACTGATGAGTCATCTTTTAACAGTAATCACCTTTGCACTTTTTAGTTGTACATTTTAGTGCTCAAATAATTTTATTTTTTGATTCCCTTGGTCCATGGTTTCTGTTACTTGCAGACATAAGGAATTGGATCCGCAACATTGAACAGCATGCTTCTGATAATGTCAACAAGATTCTTGTGGGTAATAAGGCCGACATGGATGAGAGCAAGCGGGTACGTTCCCGTTGTTCATTTTAGCTGGTCGGATCATATTTATTTTCCCCATTTCTGATGGTCACTCAGGCCCCCTTGCCAATGAGGATATCTAAACTGTGATTCACAGGCTGTGCCTACTGCAAAGGGACAAGCGCTTGCTGATGAATACGGAATCAAGTTTTTTGAAACGGTAAGCTGCAATATCACATGCACCCTTTTGATTTCATGGTTTTATGGCAGTTTATGGTAAGTTGTAACTGGCATCTTGTATGTCGCAGAGTGCAAAGACAAATTTGAATGTGGAACAGGTCTTCTTTTCGATAGCTAGAGATATCAAGCAAAGGCTTGCGGAAACTGATTCAAAATCTGAGGTAGACTACTCGTTGTGTGTGTGTGTGTGGAAGCAGAAAGTAGAAATCAAATGGATCTTAATCAGTTGTTTGCATGCAGGATAAGACAATCAAGATTAACAAACCAGACCAGGCAACCGCTGAGGGTTCCGCAGCACCAAGGTCGGCATGCTGCGGGTCTTGAGAGAATGATTTGGGGTGGTTGTGATGGACTGGATTTAGCTGGGAAAAATGTTTTGCTTGTAGGCAGGCAGCTGTGGAGATGTGGTTGGTGCTTGTAATTTTAATCCATATATTCTTAGCCACATTGGGTTTTAGACTGGTGAACCGAACTGACGTTTCTCACACTTGGTATCGCAAACCTGCATTTCCTGTTCTATTATTGTCTTCCTCCTTTACAAGCTTCTTATCTGTTGTCGCCTGTCCGCGACCAGGTTTTTGTGCTCACTTACGGCAGCAGCATCTCAAAGACTTTTGATTTTATTGGTTGCCAGGTGTGTTGTGTATCATACGCTTGTCCAATCCTTCCAAAGACTTGGATCCTTCCGTTGATGTCGGAGATAAAGTGCAAAGCCTTCCCCACAGCCCAAATTGGACACATTTGATTCCCTGTTACAGTGGACCCAAACACCTACATCAATCACCATGTCCTCGTAGATCTGACTAGTGACTTCGTGTGGCCCCGACTTACGGTAACCTCTGCGGCACGGTTTATGGTGGGGTGATGTGATAGTGATGAATGACGATGCAAGATTGTAGCCTCGGCTGCACTATGTATGTTTCTTGCAGGGTGATTCCCTTGATGTCCCCATCTTTGTCGCATGAACAAGTGTGAAAAGTCACTCGGGAGTTTGACCAGTTATCAATGATTTACGACTACGTCGTCTGGTCAAACCTCATTCGCGCAGCTTCTGCGTGAGTTCACAAGATATTGTTTTCTGATGTCGACCGGTATCTACTCGCAATCACTTGGTCTCTTCTCATCCGTCTGCGACAACCGCCTCGATGAGCGTTCGTCCCGAAGGATCTAACTCGTAAGTCAAACCGGCGCCGCGTGATCCATCGACGAAGGCAAAGTGTTTTGGACTCGCGCGCTACCACTACTTTTCTTCCTTCACTACGAAGCAATCGCATGGAATTGCTTAGCCCAGTAGAATCGTTGAGCACCAAGTCATGAGAACCTTCCAAGTAGCGCCATTCTGAACCCAAACTTGCTATCAAGCCAACGCGCAATGGTCCTCGTCATTGAAACGGAGCTTCTCGGATTCCACGAGAGCTCAATGTATAAATAGCAGGAGCCACTCAACCAAATCTACATGACCGGAACACTGCGGGCATTTATTTCTCTGTTAAAAGGCATCAAGTCTCACCTGACAACAGAGGCTTCAAGTAATCATACATCGCGCGATGAAGCGCTCGAGGGACGCAGAAGATGCTGAGCTCTTGCAGCTGTCACTCTCCTTCGGCGTCAAGCCTCCTGCGAAGATCCACAGGAGGACGAAGACGGCGGACGGCGAGTTCGAGTGCAAGACCTGCAGTCGCCGGTTCCCGACGTTCCAAGCGCTCGGCGGACACCGGACCAGCCACAAGCGCCCGAGAATCGACCGTTCGACGCCGAAGCCCAGCATGCACCGGTGCTCCATCTGCGGCGCGGGGTTCGCGCTGGGACAGGCGTTGGGCGGCCACATGCGGCGGCACAAGGCCATGGATGGGGAACTGATGCGGAGTGATGGGGAGGAGCTGGACTTGGCCATGGCTCCTCTACAGTTCAACCTATTTGATATGGCCGGGAGGAGTAGCTCCCACTCTCAGTTGCTTCAGTTGTTCGTTTAGGAACTCGATGTGATTACAGTTTAGGAATTCCTCACACGTATACACGATTTGATTGCAATAAACTCCATTGGTTATGCACAGAATTATCTCTGTCAATTAATCTTCTCTCGCTTCTTATCGACTCTAAAGGCCACACCCAATCATCCAAGACTGTCCAAAAATAGGCACTGCAAGAGCATGAAATACCTCCTCCTCCATCTTCCTCCTCGTTCCGACAGCCACACAACGTCATCGCACCTCCAAATCATACCCAGTACGCACCCAGAATCGACCGAGACGGTCCCGATGGCCAACGCGAAGATGACCTGCTTGTTGCTCATCCTGTGATTGCTTCTCCTTCCAGCACCGGCAACAACCGGTACCAACTCACCGGATGGCACCTCGCCGACGGAAAAATCCTCCTCCGAGACGTGCCATGAACAGTGCAACCGGAGGCCATTTTGCAACGAAGCACGTAAGTCTCGATGAACGTTGTTCGTGTGCCACAGACAGACACACACACACACACTCTCTCTCTCTCCTTATTCCTGAAACTTAATGCCACGCATTGCAGATGATGGTAGATCAGGTGGTTCCACCATTCCATGAAGATTTATCTCCTTCAAGATTGGAGAAGGACATGCAATAAAAGGTGTCTACGAGCTGATCAGTGCTCCTGTGAGCTTTACATGGCCGAGACACAAACAAGCCATCGGTATAAGTTTGTAGTTTCACTGAGAATTGATGTGTTTCAGAAGTATGTCGAACTTGTTTTCTTGCTTTTTCCGCTCTCTCTAAGAAGCGTCGTGTCAACAGTACTTCCGCACTCGGTAAAGTGTGGATTGAAGTGTTACTTTTGTGTCTCTCACCTGCATCTATTTTCTTGAGAAGCTTGCCGTCACGAGTTCATGGGACGTGCCTTTGTGGGATGCAGAAAAGAAAGCGATGCCATGATGCATGCAGGCCAAACATTCTTGCGAGCACGCTATCGAACGACATCATCACACGGCGAAAGGTGGTGATAGCGCGCGCATCAGCACAAGAACAATAGTGCTGCGTGTCTGTAAGTATCATTTGTACTCGTGTTTATGAATAGGATGAGACTATTCAGCTTAGAGTAGGCAAAACGATGATGAGTATGAGCCTGATAGAGGGGAAAAAAGGTTCTCTTAACTCCATCCAGGCTGCATCTTCAATAAAATGTGTCATCAAAATGAAATAATTAGCTTCATATCTGTAAAAGCCACTGGCATTGGCCTGGATTTTATTCTTCTAGTAGCATAAGTCAAGCTCAGAATGTGTGAAACCGTAAGTGCCTGAAATCTTGTTCACTGGTTGGATACTTTCAATAACACAAAGTTGGTGCAAATACCAGAAAGTCATAAGATCAGTGACAACAAAAACTAATGTCACAAAGAATCCAAACTACAAAGACCATTTCGACGATCTCGGACTTACAAAATCATCATACAATAAGACACCAAAAGCCAAGCCATGGACATGCCAACCGTGTTACAAGTCATAGCCAAAACAAAACAAGCAAAGAATAGAAGAAGAAGGGGGAGTCTACAGAACCAACAACAAATACTGATGGTGCCTTTGGCTCAAAACGACATGTAACAAGAGGGCTCTTATTAGCCCAAACACAAAGCATATAGGCATCCCAAAGGCAAATCTTACAATCCTCAGCAAACCTACCAATTCAGCCAAGCCATAACTATGACCTAAAAATCTGCTTAAAAAACACAGTAGGAGGACATAAGGAAGCTCAGAAGCATTTCCGATGGACAATTGCTGGGCCAGACTCCTCGTACTCGCCCCTTGAAATCCACATCTGCGGATGTAAAGTGCGACAAGATCATGCAACACACATATCGAGTGAAAAATAATGATATGAGATCAGAAGTAGGATATACCTGTTGGAAAGTGCTAAGAGAAGCAAGGATGGACCCTCCAATCCAGACACTGTACTTACGTTCAGGTGGGGCAACCACCTTAATCTTCATGCTGCTTGGGGCAAGAGCAGTGATCTCCTTGCTCATACGATCAGCGATACCAGCGAACATGGTTGATCCACCACTGAGCACGATGTTCCCATACAAATCTTTCCTGATATCAACATCACATTTCATAATGGAATTATATGTGGTCTCATGGATTCCAGCAGCTTCCATGCCAATCAATGATGGCTGGAAGAGGACCTCCGGGCACCTAAATCTCTCAGCACCAATAGTAATGACCTGCCCATCTGGGAGTTCAAAGCTCTTCTCCACATCAGAGCTAGTCTTGGCAGTCTCCAGCTCCTGTTCATAATCAAGGGCTACATATGCAAGCTTCTCTTTTATGTCCCTTACAATTTCCCGTTCTGCAGTTGTAGTGAACGAATAACCTCTCTCTGTAAGGATCTTCATGAGTGCATCCGTGAGATCACGGCCAGCAAGATCCAAACGGAGAATGGCATGAGGTAGTGCATATCCTTCATAAATGGGAACAGTATGGCTGACACCATCACCAGAGTCCAGCACGATACCTGTCAAAAAATAGCCCAATCAGAGATGAAAAATTTTAAACTACCCTACTCAAGTGGCCAGATCGATACACACCAGTTGTTCGGCCACTAGCATAGAGGGAAAGGACTGCCTGAATTGCGACATACATTGCAGGCACATTAAAACTTTCAAACATGATCTGAGTCATCTTCTCTCTGTTAGCCTTGGGGTTAAGAGGAGCCTCAGTCAAAAGGATCGGGTGCTCCTCAGGAGCTACACGGAGCTCATTGCAAAAGGTGTGATTCCAAATCTTTTCCATGTCATCCCAATTGCTCACAATTCCGTGCTCGATTGGATACTTCAAGGTGAGGATACCTCTCTTGGACTGAGCTTCATCACCAACGTAAGCATCTTTTTGGCCCATCCCAACCATAACACCAGTGTGACGAGGTCTGCCAACAATACTGGGAAACACTGCTCTAGGTGCATCATCACCAGCAAATCCAGCCTGTTTGACAAAGGGAAGAGAAGCACCGATGATTTGGCATGCCCAAAATTGAATATAGTATGCTTCAAAGAAGATGAATTGATAATGCCAACTGACCTTGACCATTCCAGTACCATTGTCACAAACAAGAGGCTGGATATCGTCAGCTTCGGCCATTGTCTATAAATCTGAAGAAATGCACATGATTAACACAAGTTGAATAGTGACAAAGCTCTCTCAAAGAATTATGAACAATCAAAACGCATTGTTGATTTATTACCTCGAACATACAGAACAATACATAATTCTACTTATGTCATTATCAATTGAGAAAAAAAAATTGCAAGGACCATATATCCTACAATAAGCCCAAATATAGGTTTAAATAACCTGTAAAGGCTTAGAATCTGTTAGTTCTCTCCTGAAAAAAATATCATTCCACAGGAAGAGCAGATAATTTGTACTTAGCCTTAAAAGATCTTCTAGAAACGAAGACTCATTTAGCTCCCCGACAAAAGATCAAGTATCTTGTGAATGAGTACCTAGTTTGTGCTTGGTTCTCTCAATAAAGAATCAACAATTACTGAATGAAAACTGGATAAATTAGCACTTAACCGCATAACAATAGAGAAAAGAAATGCCCAAAAGCTAGGTGATAAATCTAGAAATTGTCGATTCGTAAATGGTGAGAAAGATAAAGAACTCCCAGCAACAATCGGAAATTAGTACTATGTTCTCTTTAATGGCCAAATTTTTTCTTGGCCTCCAAAATTGTATCTTGATTCAATAATGGCAAGAAACATAAGTCTATCAACACTTGCTTTGCTCTGCTTTATACAAGTTACGAAGAACATTAAAACATGTATGAAAAGGAAAAATAAGCAACAAAATATACAAAATGAAAAGAGACGGCCTGTTCTCTTTTCCGACTAAACCAACAATAAAGTTCAACCTCCCGCATCAAAAGATGCAATAAAGAGGTGAGATCCAACAATAAGTTAATAGAAGGTCATAGGAAAAGCAGATCTTTGCATAAACATATCAGAGAAAACCCACAAACAGATAAGAGAAAGCCAAAGATCAACTCAAAGAAATACTGATTGAGTCTCGCGATCCAGCTCAAATCTAACCAAAGATCCGTATTTTACAAAGGAAGACAGTATCTTTTATGGAAAGACAAGCTCGATCGCTTCGAAGACAGCGATCGGGGGTCGAAATCACTAGATCCAGACAACCAACCCGTAAATCCTCATATTTCGTCAAAAAGAAATGAGTCATCAAACAATCCATCGAGGAGAAACAGATCTACGAGGTAGAGGGCAACGGGATCTACACTTTGTCGAAGAAAACACTGAGGGGATCGGAGAAGAGGAAGAGGAGACGACAACAAACAGAATAAATCACGATAAAAGAGGACAAAGGCGTCACTTTTATAGCCGGAATTTTCTTAATGGTGTTGGTGTTTTTACATATATATCCTCACGAAGTTTCAAAATAGCATATTTACTATTATAAATTTTAATTATATATATATATATATATATATATATATATATATATATATATATATATGACGATTGCCCAAAAAAATATTCTTTTTGGGCATTTCTCGGATAGTACCTATTTTTATCATTCCTAAATAATCACCTCTATTTCTAATATTTCAAAAAGCTACCATTTTCTTTCGTCGAATCCAAAAAAAAAAAATTCATCAATTATTTACAGAGCTTTGTTTGTTGATTTTTAATCATAAAAATACTGTAAATCTGTTCAAAAATACCATATAATTTTCAAAAACACTATATAGTATTTTTATGGATAAAAATCAACCCACAATATATTCTAAACACCTCCTATATATATATATATATATATATATATATATATAGGGGGTGACCATTTTTCCGTTAATGTTTCTTCAAAAAACTATCATTTTGCCCCACTCTATCGAAAAAGTTTTTTTGCCAATTATTGACAGTGCTTTGTGCTTTGTGGGTTGCTTTTCAATCATAAAAATACAGTATTTTTAAAACACTATAGAATATTTTTTATCATAGTGTTTTATAATAAAAATATTTATTATATAGTGTTTTTAAAAGAATATGGATAAAAATTAACCCACAAAACATATTAAATAGTTTACAGAAAATAGATTCAGGATTGGGCAAGAAAATATATGGCAGCTTTTGGGAGATATTTTTGAGATTTTTTAAAATAGAAAGTGACTGTTTAAAAATTATGAAAAGGATACCATTCTTAAAATACTCAAAAAAGAAAATTTTAGCAATCACCATATATATATATATATATATATATATATATATATATATTGAGAAGTCCAAATTAAAATTTTTAATCATTTTTAATTAAATTAAATATATAATATAAAGTAACTAAAATATTTTAAGTTATGTTGGCATCGAGTAATTTAATTAGTAATTAAATTTATGATAATAAAAATAAAGAATGATATAGTTTTATAGAAACAATTAGGGTCGAATTGAATTGTTTATAAGTTAGAAGTCAACTCAAGTCCAATTTAATTTCTTTTTGAGTCGATCTCTTGAAAAATTAAGTTGGGGATAATTTCGATAATGTCCCTTCAAAGCTTAAGTTAATATTGGTTTCGAACTAGTCAACCTAGTAGAATAAGTATTCTATTTAGACTAGTCTAACGGGCCTATTTTTCTTTAGTATTTATTAATGTAATAAAGCCCCCTCTATAGTGGAGCTTCAAGGCAATTGCACCATTTATCCAGAGTGATTGTCCTTGTTGGTTATAACTACTCATAGCAAACATTAGATTGTTTGTTAGTTAGTCATATTATTCATATTATTTGACCCTAACACATGTTAATGGATAGTGCATTCATATAGAGATATGATTATTACTGGGTAGTGCAATACATTAGCATTCAAAATGGTGATACATCAGTTATATGTGATGCTAAGGTATCAACCACATCATATCCACTAAAATATATGTCCCCCACTTCTCGAACCAAGGAGCATTGTGAATTTGAGTTAGTAAGTATTGCTCACTTAAGATATACTAGTATAAGAGAATAAGGGATCAATTTGCTCGACCTAGTCTACGTAACTCAGTTGATTTGACTAGGTCCTTTCATCGGGCTATCTACTGATCTAGTATGCTAGCAATAATGGTGAGATGAAAGAGCATGATCAGTTGTGATGCCACAATAAAGTTCATCAAGCAAGTGACGATAACATAATTTCTCCAGGACTCCTATACGACGATCGAATATCTAGGGCTTCGATAAACAATGGTGTACTAGTTTAAGAAAATCAAAGGTAATAACATGTAGAGAATTGAAAAGCTATGCTAAGCGGTGCACTATGGATCGAATGACTGGGGAAAAGGTGCACGAAAGGCCATAGAGGCAAGTGCAGTGGCGTATAGAGGGTTAAGTGACCAGACATGATGGTGCATAAAGAGCCAAAAGGCTAAGTACGATGGTGCCATAGGGTCAACGAATAGGCGCGATGGCACAAGAAGGGCTATGAGGCTAGGTATAGTAGCACGATGAGGTTAGACAAACAAGCATAAAGGCGCACGAACGGATTACGGGATTGAGTGCGATGGTGTGTGTCACTAGTGACATCATTGTATGGTGACACAACGACCTAATCCAGTCTGATCCTTGATGAGATTATAAAGATTCTATAAGAATGACAAAACTAATTATCTCTCTATTTATTTTTGTTGTTTTTTATTTTCTTAGTTGGGAGACCTATTTTGACATATCCTAACAAAGGTGTAATATTTTTTTATAAATAAAAACTTATTTAAAATAAGTTTTATTGTAGTATGCAAGAGTTACATCTTTATATTTCACTATCATCGGCAAAGTTATAAATTCTATTACAATTATATTATAGAGTATAACATCAAGGACACTATTTCCTAGGAGTTTGAAATGTGCAAAGTTCTAAGAATATCTAACCCATCGAGAGTTTGGAGTTGATAAGTTCCTGATCAAACTTCCTTTATAATCCAATATGCTCCTTCCTAAGTCGATGCTAGCTTGCTTCTGACTTGAGTTGGGTTACTGACTTCGGTTCTTCTTAAAACTAAGTTCTCTTCTTTTAGCCAATAAGGACAAACTTTGGTGTTGAAAGTTTTAGAACCATTCTTTTGTATGCCAAGTTTTTAAGGTATGCTCGAGTTCTGACTTCATCAATAAGGCCTAAATTTACTCTAAGCCTGACCTTTGATTCTTCCTCGGTAAAGTATTGGGTTCAGACAATCGGCAATGCTATCTCAGTTGAGAGTACCACTTCGGTTCCATATGCTAGGTAGAAAGGGGATTCCCTAATGAACACCTTCAGCATAATTCGATACCTTCTTAATATGCTTGGGAGTTCGTCCACCCATGATGCTCTCTTAGCTCTTGGGACTCTTTTTTAAACCATCTAATATAGCTCAATTAGTTATTTAAGCTTGACCGTTAATCGATAGATAGGCCACTAAGTTGAACCTTAGATGAATTTCGAAAGAATAATAGACTTATTTGAACCTAGCATTAATGAATTACATTCCATTGTCTATGATTAGTACTCATGATACTTTAAACCAAGAGATGATTTTCTTCTAAACAAACCTTTCAACCTACTTTTCAGTAATTGAAGTTAACAGTTTGGCATCGACCCACTTAGTGAAGTAATCCACCCCGACCATCACATATTTTCTTTGCCCAATAACTAGTGGAAAATGCCCAAGAATATCCAATCTCCATTGTGTGAAAGATTAGGTCGTATCGATGAGGATTAACTCTACTATAGGTAGTCTCTAGACTCGAGCATTACGTTGACACTTGTTGTAGCATTGGACGTACTCCTCGACATCATGCTTAAGAATCGATCAATAATAACCTTCATGTATGATCTTGAATGTTAGAGTTTATATGCCAACATACTCCCCACAGGCCCTATCATATATTTCAAAAAATACATGGGCAACTTTAGTAGGGTGGAGATAATGCACCAAGAGATTTGATATGAATTATTTATAAAGCAATCCATTTGGTACGTAATACCATGCTTGTTGCTTACATATTTTTCTAGATTGTATCTAGAGAAAATATCTATGAAAGTTAACAACTTATGTCTGAAAGTAGAGTCAACAAGCTGGTCAATGCGTGGAAGAGAAAAATTGTCTATTAGGAAAGTTTTATTGAGATCGATACAGGTAATACACATTCTCTATTTTCAATTACTCTTTTTTATGAGGACTATATTAGTAAGCCACTTTGAGTAATGGACTTTGTGGATAAAGCCTGCATGCAAGAGTTTTTTAATTTCCTCCTTTATTGCCTTTTGGCAATTGAGAGTGAATCTTCAAGGCTTTTGATGGATCCCTTTATATTATAGGTTTATGTTAAGTTGATGTTAGGCTACGTTATGGTCTATCCCACACATATCAATAGTTAACCATGCCAACACTTTCGAGTTATTGAATTCCCTTTTTCTTTCCTGGGTTAAGGTCGACCTCACTTTTATTGTGTGATCTGACCATTTTAGATTTAAGAAAATTTCTTTTAAAGACTCTTTTATCACAAGGTATAAGGCCAATGATGAGAGATTATGCATATCTATTTGTTAAACCAATATTTTTTTCTTTTTCAGAAGGATGACCAATATCATATAATACTGTCTAGATTCCTTACAGTCGCTCTTAATCTCCTCTACTTCTGAACTAGTTAGGAACTTGAGGGTCATATAATAGGTTGACATTATTACTTGTGTAAGATTGAAAATAGGTCACTCAATGATAACGTTATAAGTTGGGGAAGTGTCGACCATTAGGATTTTAGTTTTTGCTATTTTTGTACAATCACCAGAAGGTTACAAAATATCGATAGCTCCTATTAAGGTAACCAACTCTCCTGAAGCCGATAAGGGTGGAGGAGATGGGTTGAAGACCTTGTGTTAACAACCTAATTTTATTCAAAAGAATTAGTATAAAATATTTGTCAAGCTCCTTGCATTGATTCAAATTCTTTTGACCCATGCGTTTATGATTTTAAGGATACTACCAATGCATCATCATGCATGGGTCTAAGTGCTTACCTTTTTTTAGCTAAATACAATGGGTTGAACTTCATTCGAGCAAAACCTTTTAACTTTGGCTCCCTTGCATAGATCTTTCAAGCAAATGAGCTACTACCCTTAGTCGTTAGTTTATCGACAATCACATCCACTTTTCTCTCAATTGGGCCTTGGGGTCTTAATAAAGATTTTTGAATTTTATGGAGGAATTTATTAAGGTGCTTATTTCGAATTAAATTTTAGATTTGCTCCTTGAAAATATAGCAATTTGGATATTATGTTTATAGTCCTAGTAAAAGCGATAATATTTTGGTTATATCTTTTCTTATCAATAGAGCTCTTAGAGGGTAGGGTGTCTTCAAGAGTTCATTCTCTTGGATTTGCATGAATACTTCAATGTGAGAAGTATTGTACACCATGAACTCCCATGAAACTTGTTGAAATTTCATAATTAAACCTTATGGTGTAACTTTCCAAGGATTCCTTCTCTTCCTATCGTATAGCTAAGAGAGCTTATAGCTAATAAAACTAAACTCAAATTTTTTGACGAATTATCTAAAGGAAGAGTTTGACTTGGAGGGTAGCCTAGTGAACCACTTGCATGTTGGGCCTCTTAGGGATGTTGGAAATATCTAACACATAAGGGTGTACGTAGTCCCATAAAGAATCCTCTGTAAAATAAATATCGCTATATACTTTGAAGGATCGGCCTTCCCTTCATAGTTGTCTAACATAGGAAGTTAAAGCCTTAAGGAATTTGTCCAAAATAGATAGGGAAAATTATCTAGCCAACATCCCCATCAAATCATAATTCAGTATTGCCAAAACTGGGCGATTCAGATTAAGAGCATTTGGGGTATCAAGGTCGATCCATGAAACTTCGAGGGGGTTTCAAATCTTTAGGGTTTGCTCATAGTGGTCTTATGAAATTTTCTAGAGATATAACGGTCGATGACTCTCCTTCTAGTGTCAAAACGTTATAGTCAATTTTTGTTATCTGTGTTGAAAGCCAATTCGAATCCAACCCAATTTTTTTTCAAGTTGATCTCTAGAAAAACTCACTAAGTAAGACTCTCGATCCTGCAAAATTAATTTAGGGGTGATTCCAATAGCACCTATGCTGAAGTCAATATTAATTCAACGTTAGAGATATAATAATGAAGCTTGAGGTGTCATTGCATCATCTGTTGAGGATAGTTGCACCTATTAGTTGTAATTGCTTATAACTAGACTATTTATCAGTTAGTCATGTTATTTATCGAAATCCAACTTTAACACATGTCAATTGATGATGCGGTCAAGATACGATTTATTATTAAGATAGCACATGACATTAACTATCAAAATGATGACACATCAACAAATAATGTGTTAGCCACATCATATTCGCTATAACAAAAACATACATAAATATATATACATATATGCCATTAAAAGCAAAAAAATTAAATTAGTGATCGCTCAGCCCGTTGAGCCCAATCAGGCCCAATGATTTAGAAACAATGGGCTCAATTTGAGCTTGGATTGGCCCATTATACAGACCTTTATCCTTCCTTCCCAATTAACAGATATAGTTTTCACGAAAGAAAAAAAAAAAACTATATATAAAAATGTTCATATACAAACTATATCTATAGTTTGAGCCTTCACAATATCTTCTCTTGTGCAAGTTCGTCCTTCAAGCTCTATTTCAGAGAATGGTGTAAGAATATGCTCTAGTCTTTGTTCCCTCTGGTCACGAAGAAACACCGAAATGAATCCGATTTGTCTTTATAATAAGAGTCACTAAATAATCATGGTTTTATATATATGTTTGGTCTCTAAGATGAACTCTTCTACGAATCTATCTTTGGAGTTGGTGGTTTGGAGAGCTTTGCAGTCACATACACACAGCAATTACGATCGACTTGCTTATTTTATTTGGTTTGCTGATGCTCATGCAATTGTGGAATGATAAAATTTCTACTCATGTCTCTTCTGCTGTTGAGGTCATTTATCTGTGAATTCAAGTCAGTGTGGTTTTACCTTCTTCTTGTTCATGTTTTGAGAGCTGCAGATTCTACCTATCCTCCTCTGTGAAGGAATGAGCAGTGCAAAAGATTTCTCTGTCGAACATCTTCTGCGTTAACAAGCTGCATTCCTAATGGGAAGGTGACACCGCATGATGCCTTGAACAGGCTGTGATGGACTGGTATTACCTACCATAAGAGCCATTCTGTGAGAAGCATTAGAGATGGTGATTCGATGGGCAGGACAAACTAGAGATGCCTGAGGCAAAGTGCCAAATCTATGCGTTGAGTCCCTGCTAGAAGTGGTCATGATTGATGTGGCCAATTCATCACTTCGTCATCATCGTTTTATCTTATTAGCAGTACTTATCCTTTATGGTTTGACCATCCATGCCAATTAAATCGCTTCTTATTCTATCAAGTTTAGAATCAAAATCCAACTAGTTTCACATAGTTTCGGTTTCAGTCCTAAAATTATCGGTTTTAATTCCAGAATTATCGGTTTCGATTACTGTCCTAATCATCGATTTCGATATATTAAAAGAAAAATCATTCCATCAATATTGAAATTAAGTCATTAAATTTAAAATTTAAAATCCTAACCATTATTTGTGTGTGTTTTTAATGATGAATATTTTGACTCTCATTTCAATTTGCAAGAACTAGAATTGAATCAGATGTTCCTGGTTCTAGTTCGATTTGAAACTGTTGAATCATTAACTCAGAACTAATCAGCATACACAGTAAACATCAGACATGTCTCTGCTCTTACTGTTTGGCTCTATTCGAACACTTCCCAAGTGACATGTTTGCACCCCAAAAAAGTTGATCTTGGCCTTCTCAGTATCTGTTCCTGAGAACATGATGAATATTTAGGAGTAGTATACAAAGATATAATAATAATAATGTAGTTCATGAATGTGGGAAGACAAACAAACCATGTGAGTCAGGAAAGCAAGAGACTACAAAGAGAAAAATATATGGAGGTGAGGTCAATAAGATATCTTGTGGAGAGTTCTGACCTTCTATCAAATAAGTTGTGTCCCAAACATGTTGCAGATGTGATTGAGCAATCCAACTGTTGTTAGATGAACATAGAATTTTAGCATGGATAATTATCCATGATAATGCTATGATTGTGCATTCTTATGGCCTCCGTTTGTGTTGAAGATAATTAAATAGGCACCACATTTTCTTCTCATAGCCACCACTAAACTAAGCATCAGAATATTCTCTGTCTGTGTATGTATGTATGTTGGGTCCATCATTTGTGGTTGCATGTGGGAACACATGTTTACTTAATGCTTCTGAAGCAGTGAGCTGTCCAACATTAATTAACACCATCACTGACAAGTGGTGCTACTGCACAATTGAAGGAGTTTGGGGGGAATTCTATGCCTTGTGTGATAAGGCAATGAATGTTTTATGTTTTGTTACCTAAACTGCTGCAATCACTACTAAGAAGAAGAAGAAGAAGAAGAAGAAAGAAAGCCATGCAGACACTCTGAATGATATTATAGACAATGAGATGTAAGTTTATTCCTTGTTTGGAAGAATGCTAAAGGATTTTTGCTCAAAGGAGTTTGGGCATGAGAACTTACTTCCAACCAAATGAGAGATGCAGAGAGTAGTACAAGATGGGTAGCATCCCAAATGGGCCACTGTTACATGTGCGAGAAGACTTTTTGTTTGCCTCTGCTTGTAGCCTTCTGCCAACTATGAACAAGTTGTGGTGGTCCTCTCAAACACACCACAACTTGAGCAGATGCTGAACACCACTGATTCACCTGCAGAAACCTGCCCGTTATTGGCACGATTAAGATTCAGTCATCTCACCAATTATTACGGGGAAGATGAATGATACGGCAGAAGTTTTCATAGCCTCTCACGGAAGCACCTGTTTTTGACCCATTGAAGCTGTCATGGGTTATAAGCAGAACCAAAGAGATGACTCCAAAGTTCTACGAAGACATCCATTTTCATCTTCCATCAGTTGATGTACTCTCTACTTTCTCCATGATGCAATACCAGACCAGCAGGAAGAGCTCTCTCTATCATTCTCTCTCTCTCTCTCTCTCTCTCTCTCTCTCTGTGAAGAAGGGAAAGGGTGAACGGTACAACGAGCACGCGTGATCGCATCAACCATGGGCCATGGCAATTGTTACTTGGATTGACACAGACAGACAAGACATCAAACAACGACAAGTATGTGACTTGATGACAGGGGAAGTAACTATTGGGATTAGGATTTATATTGTTCTGTATATTGACCAGATTAAATTAATGGCATTACTCAGTTATTGCTATGAAACGGGCAGACATTTGATGCAGCGTTAGCCAATAGCCGTCATCGTTACTCTTTCTATACAGTGCGACTCCTATATGCTTACCGCTGCCATTTGTTTGCTCTCTCTCATCTCCTCTGCTTCGCTCTCTGGTCTGCCCTCGAGTCCCCACCTACGAAACACCTCCCTCTCTCTCTCTCTCTCTCTCTCTCTCACACACACACACACACACACAATTTGGTGTCTTGGTGTACAATGCTTAGTGGCGTCGATGAATGTGTCCCAATTGTATCGAAGAAGAGAATTATGGAAGATTTGATGTGAAAGATCCTTCCTTTTTTCCCGGATAAGAGAAGAGGAGGAGAGATGGAGGCGGATTGGTTTCGGACGCAGCAGGGTTTCCGGAGTCGCCGGCGGGGGCAGCGGAGAGAACGAGCCTATCGGGTCGGTGGTGGCGTGTTGCGGGTCTCCGGTGCGTCTTGGATCATCTCGTCTCGCTCTCTCTCTCTCTATCTCGCTCTCCACATTCCGGTGGCTTTTGGTTCTTTTGTGGTCTGTTTGAAGTACCGCCTTTTCTTCTTCTTCTTGGATGCATGAGTATATGTGGATTCAAGTAGTGACCAGCAGAAAGGGAAGTATTTTATGTGATCTAATCACAGACTTCTTAGAATTGTGGCCGTGCTTTGCTCTGTTAGCTAATAAATAAAATGGAAGGTCTCCTTCTGTCAAAAAGTTCTCCTTTTTCTCGATCAGGACTTCATATGAGAGTTCGTCTGCCATCGACTCGCAAAAATCTTCGAGGATTTCTTTTCCTTACATCAGAAAATAGTAGTGATAGATAACAACTTCGTATGCTTCTCTTTGCAGTTGCCTGACGTTTTTTGTTGTATCATCCATCTGGAATTTGTTTTTCCTGTATCATCTTCACCATCATCCACTGGTTCTTAATTTCCCTTTCCCATTCTATTCATACAGGTTTTCCAGGCACAGTCTTCACCATGATTGCCGCATTGTCTATGCATAACAGCACAGTTCAACTCATTTCTGTTATTAATTAGCTGAATTGGTCTTAGTTATTGAGAGTTTTGTAATCGATAGCTGAATTGGTCTTGGATGACAATGGTGAGAAGCCATATTCCTCCCAGCAAAAAACATTATTGTCATGTTACTGATTACTATGTTTAACTACTCGCCAAAAGCTTAGTGTGACCATATACTTCAGCTTGCATTTAAGATGCTGAGGTTTATAGTTCCGTTGCTTAAATGCTTCAAGAAAAAATGATCCTTTCTCTGCCTTTATCTAAATTTTACATCATGTGCCAGATTAGGAGATTGTTCATAATCCAGTATATGCTTTAGATCTTGAATGACCTTCCAAAGTTACACAAAATTTCATCTGTTGAGAGTCGCATCGGGCTGGTAGTTGTCTAACAAATTTCAGGTTTCTTTCAGGATGTGATTATCTGATGGAACAAAGGAATGGACTTGAAATGGAATCTGAATCCACTTGCAGTAGTAGCTTTCAGAAAGAAGAAGATTATGTAAGTGCCATTCTTCCCAACTGGTATACTATTGCTTTGAATAAGCTGTATGCAGTGAAACAGTAAAATACAAAGAACACCAGTATCTTTTGATGTGTTTTGAAGGCCGATGTGCACTCTTATTCATGCATTTAACATGCATCGAGTAATTTGTTACTTTTAGTATTATCTGTGAGATATCCACAATGGATGTCATAGTAGATTTCCTAGAAGTAAAATAATTGCTTGTTCAGCAATACTGATGTTGTATTGTCTTGAATTTCCTAGATAGCGTGTTAGTTACTTGTACTGGATGCGTCTGATAAAATTGCAATAACAACAGAAAATTATTTAAGAAAAGAAAAAGACATTTTAGGAAGAAAAAAATGTTTTCTATCATGCATTTGGATGTCTGCTTGACTTCTGAAGCCTACATTGTTTTGTTCAAACATTCTGATATTTGTGATTTGCTCCAGTCTTGCCAAAGCCCATATGACAAGACCAGTGTGAAACCATCGGAGAAACATATGGATCAAGAAACTACAAGAGAGGCAGAAATTAGATGGTCCTCACCTAGTATAATTGCAAAATTAATGGGTCTCGATGAACAGCCTCCTGTACAAGAAGTCAATAAACAAAAGAAGGTAATAAATGATTGCTTTCAGGAAATATCAGCTGTTGGCTTGCAAGACAAGTACCTGAGGAGAGAGGAGCATTCACCCTGGATGAGCACCACTGAGCACCAAGGATTCAAAGATGTTTATGATGTCACAGAAACGCGAAAAGTTGAGAGAGAAAAGAAAAAACCAGATAATAAGGCATTGCCAAGTCTAAAACAATACAAGTTTGATGTGAACAAACAATTCAAGCCAGGTGTAAGCTCTGTCGACCAAAGTTTCATGGGTGTGAAGCAATTTCATAGTGACAAATCACAAAGAACTTTTATAAAATCTAATAATAGGTTGGCAGACCACGATTGCAAGAAGCATCATTTTTTTAAAGCCTTCCAGGAACCCAATTTCTTATTTAAGAAATATTTTCATGATTTGAAGTGGCTTGCACCCTCTCATTTAACAAGCAAGATTGCACTTTTCAAGTCTTCAAGTGGTGCTAAGATTGAAAGTGATAAAGTATGTTGTCCATCAGAGAGGAAGACAGATGGGTTCACTAATCTGCTGAATGATGTTATGATCACTTTTACAAAACCAGTTACTGGTATGGTCGGACACTCTCTTAAGGAACACAATGATTCTCTTTTGCAAAAATCTGCAGGCAACAGTAACCCATGTGTCCATCCCAATCATATTGTTCTTTTGAAGCCGAGTACTAATAAAGCCCATAGCAAGGGAAGAAGTGTTCTTGAAACTCCTAAGGTTATTCAGTTTGCTGATAGAAGACTGACTACTCAAACTGTGTTTCAAGAGCCTGACAATGTAGGAAGGGAATGGTCTAACTTTTCCCATAATATGGAAGCTTTTGGCTGCAAGACTAAAGGTTTAAGAGAAATTTCTAGAGAGATCACAGAACAACCGAAAGAATCCAAAAGCAGCAGTAATAAGCATGTGCCAGTTTTGGGGCTTAACAGATTCTCCAGGGATGAGAGCTCTTGTATTATGCCTGGTGCGAACAATCTGTGCAATTCTGAGGCATCCTGTAGACCTTCCAACAGATGTAATTACTGGAATAGCACATATGGTTCCTCAGCAACTTCAACTGAATTTAGAAGAGAGTCCAGTAAAAACTTGTCTAGAAAGTGGAAGGTGACCGACCACATTAAGGAGGCAGGAGATTGTGGTAAAGGCTCAAGTACTTTGGCTGAAATGTTTGCTTTATCCGATTTGGAAACTCAAAATCCAGCACCGGGTTCACCATTGGTTCATACTGTTTCAGATGAGAAATTATCCAAACTTGACATGCGAGCACCATGGGGTTCTCCTTCAAGTATTAACAATAGGGATAGCTGGGTAGATGGGTTCTTTATAAATCTACCAAAATCAACTGCTCTTCCAGCTTCATCAACTAATTATGGGAGTCGAAATTTGAGCAGCATGCACAGATTTGGTGTTGAACACTTTGGTACATTTCATGATATGTTGAGGCTGAGACAAAAAAAATGCATTCCAAGAGAAAGTTCTTCACTCAAAAGCATTAAAAGTGGCAATCTCAAGCTTTACTCTAATTTTGGTGGAGAGGAAAATAACCTACCTTCAAAAGAAATTCACACGAATCAAGAAAGGATGCGGAAAGGTGCACTTTGTGAATCAACTGCTGAACTGAATTTTGAACTTCCTTCTGTTCCCCGTTCTGCAGATGCGCATATGTCGATAACAGATCAGGAGCTAGCTCAGCCAACAATGACTCATATGATCTTAATGAATCCTAAATTTTCCAGTCCTAACTTGAAGGTGTGTATTGAGGTTACTTTTAAGATATACAAGTATGTTTAGCAGTATATGACTGACGAAGTAACCCTTTTTCTTTCCTTAGTTTGTATTACATCTTATCATTTTTTTAAGTTCATGCTTACATTCTTTATGGGTGTTGTAGTCTTTGCGATTCTTAGAATGCATTTTGTAGTATTTTAATTGATCATTTAAATTACTAAAGTTTTCTTGTATCATATGGCTGAACCTCCATTTTTGACACAGTACCGTAAAGCATTTGCTGTGACATTGTCTGAGAATTGAGGTATCAGGTTAGACATTAACCAAGATAGAATCCTGCTTTGCTACTAGCACTTGACTTTTATAGATTTGAGAGCTATCAAATCCTTTCAATTTCCTTTTTCAAGGGAGCGGTATACTTGAATAATAAATTGTTGTCTCCGAGCATAATCTTAAAGGGGTTTTGTGGACTATAAATTACAAGTTTTTTACCTTTTAACATGGTAGAAAATAATTGCATATGGTTTTTCTAGAGAATAACAAAAGAGTGATACCCCACTTGGGCAGCCACCTACGCTGACACCAGAACTAGAACCTGATCAAGATGAGGAGGGGAACCACTGGGCAAAAGCTCAGTTGAATTAATTGTAAATATTTAAATTTTGGTTCTAATATCTGCAAGTATGCCCCTTTCTAGTAACTCTAATTTGAAGACATTACCAACAGAAAGCTGCGGCACAGGTCCGAGTGGAGAAGCACAACCTGACATTCATGTAGAGACCTGTCTGCAAATCATTGACATGGAGTGGACCCCCTATGCTCATACTGTCCACATGACATGGCATGGTCGAGACACACCAAAAACCTTCCCAAACTCACTATCTTTCCAAAATATAGACCCTTTTTTTTAGCGCAGGAGATACAGGATTTAGAACAAATGGGGGAATTTTCTTTCAAAATTTCTTATTTACCTGGAGGCTTGTCCTTGTTATTGTTAATTCTGAAGCTTTTCAGATTATTTTCATCACTGTTGCTTTTGTTCTGCTTTTGTTTCATGATCGACAACTAGCCTTCTGAAATATGTTCTCCAAGATTTAATGTGACACCTTGTCGGTACATATCCCTCGATCACTTTTTCTTGGTATGTAGGTGAATACTTCTTTCTTTTTTTTAATTTAAAAATTCCAGTAATATTCAGTTGCATCTTGAATCTCAAGATGAATTTGTATCATGCATCTTCCTAAAAGGTTAATCTTTCCCTCAGGAAGCACCAACTGATGGCTCTCAATTATATATTGAATTGCTCACTCCTGTAAGAACAAAAGAGGCTTCGCAACCATGCCCTGTTTCTGTACTTGATCTTCCAGTGAGAGAAGATGATTTGGGATGTCCTAAAATTCTGAATGGAGGCCTTCTTGGTAAGTATAAATGGTAATGGGATCTTCAGCTCTCTTAGCCTAGTCCATTCTCTTACAAATGTGCATAATGTTTTTCTTACTTGCAGAGCTCAATACAAAAACTTTACCCTCAGAGTCAGTAGATCCATGCGCCGAGGCATCAGAAGTTATCACTTTGAGTAACGAGGATGATAGTGAGGATTGTCAATCCATTCAGCAGAATAGCTACTTAGAAGAGGAGTTCATGGATGAAGAGGAGAGGGACTACACCTACCTTCTTGATATACTAATTGTGTCTGGTGTTCACAGTGCCAAGCAAGGGAAGCTTTGTAATGCATGTTACTCACCGGAACATCCAGTGAAACCAACGTTATTTGAAAAGCTGGAGAGGAAGTACAGTAAACTGGTTGCATGGTCACACTCAGAGAGAAGGCTGATGTTTGATCTGACAAACTCGACACTCGCAGAGATCCTCGCTCCTTGTATGGACCGGCATCCATGGGTTAATTCCACAAGAAGGATTGCACCCATGTGGGGTTCTGAAGGACTTGTGGAGAAGACATGGCAAATGTTGGTGGAGAAACGTATGGAACTTAGTGGGGGTAACGCAGAGGACAAGGTTCTGGACATTAAATGGCTAGACTTAGGAGATGACATCGATGAGGTAGGAGTGGAGATCGAGAGGACGCTGAAGGAGGAACTATTGGAAGAACTTGTTGTAGAGTTCATGGCAGGATAGGCTCCTCTGGTTAAAAGATCTAGTTTTGATGGTGGATATATATAGCCACATAGATCATCTGTTGAAGGCAGGGTGTCAGCTGCCACAAGATTTTGCTGGTTATGGACATATCATAAGAATTCAAGTTTGAACCACAGGCAGGTCGGAGATCAGCAATCACGAACATAATAATTCGAGGGCTTTCATCTGTCGGCACCGGGAGGTCATGGAAACTTCAGTCACAAGTAGTCGCAAATAATCTACAATGAGGTGCATTCAACTCTGTGACAAGGCTGTGCTGATGGCCAGGTAGTGTCATTCATAGGATCCAAGCTTTAGGTTTGTGCATCCCATGTCAGAACAAAGAAAGACCAGGTAAGAGTGCCAAGAGTTCAGTAACATTTGAAGGTGCAAGTGAGTAACAGTATAGTTTTCAGCATTGGCTTGAGCTGGGGTGTTCAGAGAGAGTGTGTGTGATGTGAAGGGGGTGTGAAACACTGCCTCACAATTTATCCTTCCGTGGTAGGTGTGTTCTTGTTTGTTTCTTTTTCTTTTCACAATACCATACTGTGAGTAAATATGGATTCGAGCACATTTCACAGAATACTGCATAGAGAGATTACACCTTGTCATAGTTGACAGGTCAAAACATCTAAAGAACGCAATGGATCCATCGGTTCAAACTAATGTACCCAAGAAATGCTCTAAAATTGGATCAAGCTTGGAAAGGACGCAGAAAGTTGGGCTATTGAAACACATTCCTGGAACACTTTTCCTTGTAACTCGAATTTATCACCCAGATTCACCTACTCTTTCAACACCACCATCTAATTTAACATGCAACTTCTGCATCGGTCAAACTGAGCATCCACACATCACATGAATACAAAAAATATAAAAGTATAGCAAATTAGTTAAGACAAATCACACAATTATAAGTTCCGACACCGACAATTGTCCTTGAAGACATCTCTCGTTTATGGAATTTACTACTAACAGAGTTCTGTTTAACTACTGAATCCAGATCAGTCCTGTGACTCGCTAGCTCTGGGAGAAGCATGTCCATCTTCGTCCCTATCGTCCTTGGGACTAGGGCTCCGCCGGTTCGTCTCAGGGCTCTGATACCCTCCACCCACTGGAGAGTTATCACGATCCTGACTCATTGGGCTCCTGCTGTTCTCCCTCACAGGACTCTCATTGTAGTTTGATCCGTTGCGCTCAACCTCCCTTCGTTCCGTAGGTGAGGGGCTCCGGCTCGCTCGTGGGCTCTTGCTACCGTCGGGTGAAAGGCTCTGCTTCCTCCCCTTAGGTGAAGATGTGCTCTTCCTTGACCTTGGGCTCCTTGACCTTGGACTTCTTGACCTTGGACTCCTGTCATAACCAGGACTTCTTGACCTTGTGTCCTCCCGTTCTGTGTTCCGCCCATCTCTTCTAGGAGCAGGAGACCTAGATCGGCTGGTCGTGGAAAACATAAAAGTTAGAAAGACCAGTACTTTTAGATGAACACAAAAACTATAACTGCATGTCCATCATAATTATCGAACAATCACAAAGTCACATCACCCTTTTAAATAACAATGCAGCCCTCTAACAATGAGTCTTCTACAGACATGCAGCATTTAGAAGCAACAAACCAAAATTTAAACTAAAAGCCAAGTTTGCGAAAGGAACCATAAAGGATCTGAATATTTTTTGCTTCACCTATAACTGCGGCTTCTACTATAGCTTCGGCTCCTACCACGGCGAGGGGATGGAGATCGTGAATAGCTTCTCCCACGTCTGCATAGGGAACCATGACAATCTCCACGAGCTACCCAGTGCCAGAAAAGCCATTGCCAAAGAACTAATTACCAATACGAAAAGCCAAAACAAATCATACTTGAGAGTTTTTGGACTGTTATGGCAGTTTCTTTCAATATGGCCTCTTTCTCCACAGCGATAACACTTGTTCTTCCAATCACCTGCTTTGCAGTCTCGAGCCCAATGCCCATCTATGCCACAGTTGAAGCACCTGCCAGAACCAGGTGGAGGGCCTCTTCCAAGATACTCACGTGATCCTCCAGAACCACGTGGAATCTGAGGGAATACCAACTTTCAGTAGGAGGAAACAAAAAGTGGTAAATTAATATATTGACTTCATAGTTAAACTACATACCCCCTTCGCAAATTCCACAATAATATGACTCCCATCAAATTCCCTCCCATTTAAGCTGTATCTAGCATCATCTGCATCCCGAGGATCGCTAAATTCCTGAAAATGTTTAGACAAACCCAACATATAGAAAACAGAAAAACTAAATCAGATGGTATTAATGAAACATGTGAATGGTAATGTTTATTGGCATCACAAAAGCCAATAATAAGAAAGAAAGGAAACTGTAGAGATTGCATAAAGAGTATAAGTTGACATACAATGAAAGCATAGTCATGCTTCATATCCACATCTCGTACTCTGCGGAAATGGTTGCCAGAAAGAATAAGGCCATCAGAAGTTAAGTAGCACACCATATGATAATTCGCACCTCAGAAGAACAAAACACCACTTTGTGACACGCAATAAGACTACAAAAGAATCGCCAAACTCTCATTTAAGTTTGCAAGACTAGCCACCAATTCCACCGAGGGCACCCTCTCACCAGAGACCTCCCGGCTGGGCAAAAACCCAACAACCTTCAACAACATCATTCAAGTTAAAACACACTCACTTTGCTTTAACCTTCTCGCAATATAACATATAAAGATAAATGGCAAACATCCAAGCACAACATACTGGCTTGGGAAACAATGACATCTCCAATCACCTCAGCAAGTTATCTCAGCTAGGAGACATCTTGTGGAAACCAAATGAAAAAGAAAAAGAAAACAAAATAGCTACCATCACAAAAATCCAGATGGTCAGCTTTCTATATACAGTAAAATAGTGAAAATAAATTAAATTTTGGAGATGATGACAGACGCATAAATGTGTGGTACATTAAAGGATGACCACAAAGAACCCAAAGAATTATGTGAGCATAAAGCCAGCAAAACTGCCCTCCTTATACGTGAAACTAATCAATTTGTGACTAAATATTATTATTTATAATGTATAAATGGAGAAAAAAAGATTCATCCTACAAAGTGACAACAATTATTACTAGAATCAGATCCTGATGAAAACAATGCAGCATTAGTATGCACCAGGAGCTTTAATACCTGCCATATCTGCTGAAGAGGTCTTCAAGATCATGTGAACGAGTACGTGATGACAGGTGGCCAACATATAGACGTGTGCCACCATAACGATCATCATAGCGAGGCATTTTGGGTGCTGCAAGTCTTCAACAAATACCATAAAAGTTATGCAAGCATTTCCACAAGCTGGTATTTTAAAGGCACTAGCTAAAAAAATGAAAAGTTAAGCTAACTGTTAATGTCAACACATTACTTGTTTTAATTGTCTTATTTAAAACTGTAGATAGTTATTTAAAACTGTAGATAGATGAATGAGAGACTAAAGATGCACGAAAAAAGTTTGAGGGAGTGGATTCAACTTATAAGCTGTCTCATTTTAAAGCTCAAACTAAAAACTAGAAGGCATTGTTCTATCTTCTCTCATAAAAATGCATTGCAAATACAAAAATTACCATGGACAGTGAGCAATAACAAGAAGTAAAAGTGATGGGTTTGGCTGAATAACAAAACTTGAAGAGTGCTAAATCACACTCAACTATCTTTATGGAAGCCTCTAGTACAACAAGCTCAATTACTCTCAACGAGAATACTTAGCTAGATTTTATTTCCAACATCGACCAGTAACCATACCTCAGAACCTACATAAAATATTTTATTTAGTTTCGAAGCATCAGAAGCTTTTTACACGGTTTGATTTAATTCAAGAAGGAAAAAAATATCAACAGAAAACCTTCTTAATCCTCTTCTCACTTGAACATATATAGATGTCATATGATTAAAAGCAAGGGCATTAACTTGCATGCAGAGAAAGAACAAGCAACTATTAAGCGGGTCATAATTTGAAATGAACCAAAATGAATATGAAATTTTAGTTTTGCTACTTCTACATAATATGAATGAATTTAATAAATCACAAAGCATCTTAAGTGAAAGAGTCAAACTTCACATGCCATATTGCTCCACCTGTGAGAGAAACCAAACAAGATATGACTTTCAAAAAACTGCATTGTGTTTATCATTACTACTAAATCATTGAATTTCTAAAATAATAGACAACCTAACTTTAACCTCGTTCATATCCGGCCTGGTACATTCTCTCACACAAAACCCACATTTGTTTAATTATTTGCCTTAGGTCCATCCTTTTGTCTGCAGATGCAGACACAGATTCGATGATGTGCAGATCAAAATAGCCCGCACTAATCAAGGAAAGGGAAAAAAAGAAAGACTCAGGAGATGGAAAGTAAGGGTTTTTAGCCCCGTAGCAGCAAATTTATGAACTTCGAATAATCCACCAAATTCTTAATAAGCAAATAACAGAAAAAAAAAAATCGTTTTTCATGTATCTAAGCGTCCCTCGACCCTATGCTTCTGGATCAAAAGAATCAAGAACCAATTTTTACCAGATTCCAAATCCTACACCCATCACCATGAGAAGACGACAGATCGCATGTAATGATCAAACCACGGTGAAACTCAGTTGTCAGAAAAGATTACATGAAGGTAAGCTAAAACCTTGAATTAGGAAGATAAGAAAGAATCGGTCACCTGACAGACCTAGGGGAGAGACAAGAGGAAACCCTAGCCAGCCAGCCGCCTGAGACTTGCACGCGAGCTCGCTCGATCGTGTCGGCGATCGGCGTTTATAAATAGAAATAAATGCCTTGATGAATGGACGGTTGAGATGGTCTAGCCTTGGATCAACTGTGGCGTCCTAACCGAGAGATGCTGTGTGAGTCTGTCACAGGAAGGAAACGTTACAGCGAGGTGCGCGCACGCAACACTGAATGCTGTCGGTGCAGCAGCAGCACAACACTGTTCTCGTGTTGGATTTAATCGGATCGTTGTTTGTGATTGTAAAAATGAGTCAAAACATCTGTTAATTATGAATAAGATTCTCACCAAAAGTTGATTCTGCTAGTAAAATCTATGCTAATAATCACATATCCCTGCTAATTGCGTATAATAAATATTCACCAAATTCTTGGTATAAATATAACCATCGATTATTTTTCTCTCTTGATATAAATTTTTTATCATAAATAAAACTTATTATTATTATTATTTATATAGTATGATTAAAAATAAAGAAAATTAATTTTTTTAATTATATATATGTATATTCAAATTTATTAATTAATTTATTTTTATAATAAGTAATATAATTTTTAGAAAGTAAATAATTCAAATTTTATTTTTGTGTGTTAATCATAAGAAATAAATATTATAATTCTATCTTTATGAGTGAAAGTAAATTAAAAATAAAAAATTAAATTATTACTTATTAGTGCTTATCAAAATGGCTCCTCTCTCTCATTCTTCACTAAACCTTTTTCACGCATAATATTTTGTAAAATGTGAACTTATTATTCAGGGTTCGTCGTACCGTACCGTACCGGCGTTTCGACTCGGGCTCGGTACGGTACGACGTATCGAGCGGTATACCGAGGTGTACCGAGCGGTACACCTGATTTCATCGATTTAACCCTCCGAAAATACCTGAAAATTAAAAAAAAAGTTAGGATAGGGTTTTCAAGTTACAAATAAATATAGTAATAGTATAAGTTTAGCAAAATCAATGTAAATTAGGTAAGAATAGCATCATATATCTTTTTCGGGCTTTGAGGTAGTCTTGTTCGAGGTTCGTATTTTAGCTCGTTATAGATTGAAATATCTACAGAAAAATCAGTTGAATTGTTAGACTATTTTGTTACAATATAAACTCTAAATGAATTAAATAATCATATATCTAGATATACCTGATTGTTAATTCTACCACCAAAACGAACGACGGGTCTCCACGGGTGGTGGATCAGGGTCCTCGATCCGATACATATCAATATGATATGTTTGTTGGACCCAATCATGAAATTGATCCCATGACATAGTGTATTGATACACCGTATGCCATTGATGCATCAATGTGGTGCTGATCGTAGATTGATCGTCATGAATCATATTTATCCGAGGTAACTCTTGAGGCATATATTGGTGTTGTTCTGTATCATGCTGTTGCTCAGAGAAGGATGACCAACTATCACCATACTGTTGTTGCCCATATGATTCTCCATAATACGATAGTTGTGAATACGATGAGTCTCTTTCTGTGTCTATATCATGTATGCTCTATCGCATTTGTTCATATTCATCCTTCCCCTTCCCCTTCCGCGCATAAACTTGACCAGTACCTTGTCGAGTTCCATGATCTGAATCTTGAGTGGCATGTGTAAAATATTGCTCCTCAGTCCATTCACCACCCTCAAGTTGTGTAGACGAGACCAACGACTGCCCGGCATCACCGCCATCATCTGTCGAGGCACTGCTGTCCATGTTGCTGTCATGTCTCTGGACCGAGCGAGAAAGAGAATGTGATTGTGAAGGTGTCTCGTCGCCCGACTCGATTCTTTCCAACGATGCAACTGATGCTACTGCCTTCCTCTTTGCCTTTGCACATTGGGCGGACGAGTGTGACCATTGGGTATCGGTAGTTCCTCGAGTAGTTTGACTCCTGCCATGTTGTAATCGAGGGGGATTTTCTACCTGTTGGGGTTGTGCTTCTTCTTCTTCTATTGCCTCGGTGATAAAATATGAAGGACGCTGAGGATCTCCCACCTCATCAAGTAGAGGATCCTCTTGGTTCTCTGCTGCTTCAACCCAATCTAACATTGGCTCTAAATCTTCGTTGTAGAATTGGAGGTCAATGGGATCAATATCTGGTTCCTCTGGCTCCTTATCCAACTCAGCACATCGTAATTTTAGCCGCATGTTATAATGGACATATACTAGTTTTTCTAACCGTCTGTAGGAGAGTCTGTTGCGGACCTTCGTATGAATCAATGCAAACGTTGACCAATTACGTTCGCAACCACTAGATGTTGTTGTCTGTGAAAGTACACGAACGGTAACCTTCCTTAAATGTGGTGCATCACCTCCAAATTGTAGCCACCACTCGACTGCAAAAAGATATAAATAAGATTTTATTAACATAACAAATAATTAATATTAAATATAATTGATAATCAATATGCATAACTTTTTCTCACCAGGATCCATAGTGTAATGGCATGATACAGCTACAACGTCGGAGAATGAACCAACTGTTTCTAGAAATAATCGACCCTCCATAAGAGCATCGGCTACCTCGGTAGTGTTTGGCAAGAGCCGATATATAACATTTCGTAGTGTCGTTAGGAAATTATTTTGCGTTCCGAGAGCATATCGATATTGAATTGCCGGGTTTAGATAATACGCTGCAAAACATAATTTTGTTAGTATGATTTTTTATTATCTAAATAATAATAAATTAAATTATTCTGAATATGAATTTACCTGCATTATGGATATCTTGATCCATATAAACTTCGGTCCGACGATCAATGATTCGTACATATTGATCGGCCTTAAAATCATCTTTGAATGCTTTCCTTACCTCCTCTCTTGCTGAAATCAGCATATATTTAAGATACGGCATTTGTGGACGCTTGTCCATATCGACCTTACGGAGGACAATATAAAGTGGTTCCACACCTTTTATGATTTCTGCTATAGTCTCCCAAAATCTAGAGGAAAGAATGGCCTTTTCTATCTTCTTTCCATCACTCAATTTCGAATATCTAGATTCAGACCACTCTTGTGAGCTAGCCATTGCCTTCAAGCCATACCTTTTTTGCTGTAATGACTTTAATGTAATAAAATTTGTAGCAAACCGAGTAATTTCAGGTCGAAGTATCTCACCGTTTACATACTTTTGCATTAATGTGTGGACCCAATGATGATTATATATAAACTTTGTAATTTATTGTGCTCGAGCTACACATTTCTTGACCGCATCCAACTCACTATTATCCTTCAGCATTAGATCTATGCAATAAGCTGCACATGGAGTCCAAAACAAAGTTTTTCTTTTTTCCATCAATTGCAAACCGGCCTTTTTGAAATTCGCTCAATTGTCAGTTATTATTTGGACAACATACTATGGTCCAATCTCCTCTACCATAGTGTCCATCAAGCTCTCAATGTAGTTTGCATCTTGGATCTTTTCAGAAGCATTAACAGACTTATGAAACACCACTCTTCTATTGCAATAAACAAGAAAGTTGATGATACTCATTCTTGTTGGTCCTGTCCAACTATCACACATCAATATCACCCCATATTCGTCTCATTGCCTCTTGAAGGATTTGATTCAATCCTTTAGTTCTGCCACCTCCTCATCTAAATACACGCCGTAAATCTCCTTCGGTGTTGGAGGTTGGATCCCCGTGCCAGACTTTTGAATAGAGGAGATCATGCTATGATAATATGGACCTTGGGCTGTGTTGGCTGGAATCCTATGAAAGTTGAACCATTTTGAGATTGCCTTCCCAATATCCCATTTTTTTTCTTTTGTGTATGCATCGTCAATCCGTGTCTGTTTCGCTGTTTGTGGGGGATAGGCTTGCGAATCAATATCAATAATATCTAGTGCGGATCTCCTGTCAAGACCTCTCATAAAACCACGGAGTCCACCATACCTCATGCTACTAGTTCGGCCTAACTGAGAATGAGCAGTTGGTTGCCTCATGCTGGTTGGCCTCTGGATTCCACTACCACTACCATGCTCTAATTGTGAGTCAGGTCGTCGATGCCTCATTGCTTCATCGATAGTATACTGATGCTCCAATGATGCACGAATCCCAACTGTGAGATCCGGGTCGACTTCATCGCCGCAACCCTCATACTGATCATAAACTGGTTCTTGTGTAGCCCTATGATATTCTTCCTCAACTCTTGCCTTCTTTTTTAATGTATCTTCCTTTGCTTGTTGAAGCTTGCTTTGAAATAATTTACGGATCTCCATTGGAACATTCTTGTATTTTGCAATATCAGGATACCCACCAGCCAAATGTATTTTCACTCGAGTTATTCCTCCACCTTTACCAATGTAGTCACAATAAATACATTGCCAATGATGACGGTTTCCATCTAGCTTTCAGGCATGAACCCATGCATCATCATGTGGCTGTTGTGCCATGATCCTATCAAATTTAAATCAAATAAACTATAAAGCATAAACATATTAAATTGACCAAATATCGATCATAAATCACTAATCACAATATTAAGTAATTTTATTAAAACATAACTAATCATATTTTATTATCATAAATATGTTACATGCATAAAAAAAGTATTAAAATCATTAGATACACTAATTAAGCGATTAATATAGTTAATTTTTCACTAATTATTTCTCTTTCAACACTATAAACATGAAAAACACCCTAATAGATATTAAAGATATTTGATTCACATAAAATCGAATAAATTTTGATTAAATCATCGTTAAAATAACTAATTACAGTATTAAATAACTTTAATAAAACATAATTAAACTTATTTTACCATCATATATATGTTAAACACATAAAAGAAACATTAAATATGTAATTTTAATCTAATATGATTCAAAATTCAAATTATGATAAAATTATCATTTATCTATGCTAATTATATGATTAATATAATTAATTTTTCACTAATTACTTCTCTTTCACCACTATAAACATGATAAATACACCTATTAAAGACATTAAATTGATATAAAATCAAATAAATTTTGATTAAATCATCATTAAAATAACTAATCGTAGCATTAAATAACTTTAATAAAATTTAATTAAACTTATTTTACTATGATAAATATTATTCAATACTTACTATGCATGAAAAACACTAATCATAATCTTAAATATCTTAATTACTCTCTAATTAAAGAAAACGAATACATACCTCTTGATTAGAAAGTTCTTCCTCTTAATCTTCCCAAATTAGCCTCGATTGAATTCACAAATCATTGTTTTAGAGAATTTACGAGAGAAAAAAAATGTTTGAGAGAGAGAAAAAAATGTTTACCACACTTCTACAATATGGTAACGGTCGGTTTCGACCGGTAACCGACCGTTACCGAGTGGTACCGAGCGGTTACCGAATGGTACCGGGCGGTAACAGTCGAAATTTCGACCGTTACCACCCGATATTACCCGTAACGTCCGATACGAGTTTTTTTTTTGTGTACCGCCCGATAGCGAGCGGTCCGCGTATCGATCGCCTCTCGGACCGGTACGTACCACCCGTACCGGGCGGTACAAATCGATATGGCAGACCCTGTTATTATTCATAAATTCATGGTTTAATGTAAAATGTCTACTAATCAATTAAAAAAAACATCTTCTATAAATGTAGTTCTTACTAACTAAAAGCTCGCTTGTTATGTGCAAAATGCTGATAATATTTATAATATTTTGCTCACTATATATTAGATCTCCGGTAATTATAAATCTCCAGCAAATTATGATATGTCTACTAATTTATTTAGCTATAACCATCACTTAAGTCCAACGAACTTACGTGTCGTGGGACTTGGGATCCGAATAATAGCTACCCAGCCTACTTATCTGCCTTCTGATTGACCAAATCTACTGGCCCTACAAGTGGGCTCCACGTCCAGCCTAGTAGATGGGACAGGTTATCACTAAAGTTAATTACATATTACCATTTGAAGTTAGATTTTTTTTTATTAAAAAATTATATTGAAATCGTTATAAAAATAAAATATTTAACTTCATTTACGGTCATCAGTTTTATTGAAAAAAATACAACATGTGTAAAAATGACATGAAAATAATGAACATAAAAAGATAAATTTAATATTTTAATTATATTTTTTATTGTAGCAAACGACGATGTCACTAGGGGCCACGAGTGATTATGGTCGATAAAAACGATACAACGAAAACGCCAAGGACTTTTGTAACTTCTTGAGGAAGAGGACGATGTAGATTTCGACATTTTGCATTTGCGTCGATATTGCTCGGCAACTGTGTCAGTGCCGACGCAGATGTCGAGCGATGCTCTATATCTGCATTTATATTAGTGCCGACAATAATGCGCGAAAAGGTGGCACTGCTCTCCATCTGCGTCGATGCCAACAACAATACTGGGAAGGGCGATGCTTATCCTTCTTCCCTACTTCCTGCATCCCTCATCCTTCGTCCCTCTTTCATTGCTCAGCATGCGCAAGGAGAAAAAAGGATGAGTAATGTAAGGATGTCGAGCATCGCTCATCCTTTTTACCCTCTTATGCATGCCAAGTAGTGAAAGGGGGAAAAAGGATGAGGGATCGAGAAAGAGGGAAGAAGAATAAGCGACGTCGCTCTGTATCTATATCAGTGTCGATGCAGATGTCGACTGGCACTCTACATCGGTACCGACGCAGATGTAGAGCGTCGGCATCTACGTCGTCCTCTTCCTAGTGTTCTCACCAATTACTGCGTCATTCTCGTCAATCACAGTCATTCGTGGCCCCTAGTAGTTTAGTCGTCCATCACCACGAAAAACGTAATTGAGATATTGAAATTATCTTTTTATCCATTATTTTCATATTATTTCTACATGTGTTGTATTTTTTGTCGATAAAACTGATGTCCATAGTGTCACGGACAAACTTCTAAACAATGTGTTTGATGTAATGCTTATGTATGTCCGTGTCGTTTGGCATGTTCGTGCCTTGTACAACAGGTAGAGGGGCGGCCGAAGGCTTAATAGTCTCATTTTAGTTGGGTTGATGGCCTCTTTAGGCTTGTAAATAAAGGTTGTGTCATGTGAACACGTTCGAGAGCTTTTCGGTCTGTAATGGACCATTTTACCCTTTGTTGTGCCACTGTTCAGAGCTTGTAAAGTCTGTTTGTAATTTGCATTGTCTATGAAGTGTTTTTCGGACATGTTTGCTTGTGGATCCCGATTGAGGCGTTCTCTCTAACCCGTTCTCTCTTTTGGTGGTCCTAAGGGACAATGGGAGACTTCAGGGAGGCTGACCTTTGCGGACGGACACGCAAGGGTGTCGCACGACTTAGGCAAAACCAGCTAAGTCCGTGTCATATGGTATCAGAGCCGGACAAGCACTCATAGAAACACTTGACATGCAAACGTGGGGGACCTAGCGGGGCTGCGTTGAGGGCAGTCAGCACACGCGCGACCGTTTGAGAGAAAACGGGCATGGAGATGTAGGGAAAAGAGTCGCTCAGAGGAGCGGGCATCTGACATTGGCATTCAGAGGAATGGCCAACCCTTCGCGCAAGAGGCACCACGAGAACAGGCAAGCTTGGAAGAATGCGGAGCGCACAAAGGTTGGGATGGCTGAGTTTGAGCTACGGCTAAACGTTGACAACTTTACTTGATGGTGCTCAAGGCAAGCGAGGCGCTTGGCAAAGGACGAGACCATGCAAAGTGGAATGAGTTGCTCAGCGACCAAAAGAGTTGTGCAAAGCTCACAGAGGTGAGGGGAATTGCTAACTCGAAGAATTCGGTACTCATGCATGGGCTTGTATGCGGACGATGGATTGTTCGTGGCCATCCCAAGGCGGTCGAGACTCGGCGCCATGGAGCATTGAAACTTTCTCTTCGGCATGCGAAGGATACGTCCGGAGGAGGCTGAAGTGTGCAACGAGTTCAGCATGTTGCTAGGCCTTGAGGGGTGCAACGGTGGCTGTATTGACGTGGAGGCGCAATCTAGCAAGTGCGGTTGCAAGAGGCAGAACAATGCACAGTTTGTTCAGCAGATCGGAGTAGTCCAAGGGGATGGTGGTCTCCGAAACGAAGAGAGATGTTGCTCAAATGGGATAGTTATCCAGGAGGGATAAGTCCCGGCTCTCCAGAGGGAGAATCATGTGCGACGGACTGCACATGTTGAGGAGGAGTACCTCAACAAAACAACAACTCCACGAAGCTCGATGGACTGAGCAAGCGGCGAGGAGTCGTCGCATGATCTCGCTTGAGAGAATGCATTGGTGGATGCATTGCGAGATCAAGTGGGGGAGTGACCCAAAGCAACTCAAATGGAGGCACACTTGGAGTCGATATGGAGATCAGACTCAGGGGAGGGCTGACCCGTGGAATGGTGGGTGCGAGGGCTACCATCGACTCAATGCAAAAACGAGGAGCGGAGCAACTTGGGTGTAACTTGGCGAAGTACCCAAGTCGCATGAAGGGAGCCAGCAGAGAAGTTGGAACATGGAGCAGAGGCACAGTGCTTTCCTTAGACAGAGGTCAAGGACATGAACTCTTGTAGAGACAAGAGCAGGATCATGTTGTTCCATGGGTCCTTCATTCTGACGGAGTGGACTCATCTTGCATGGTGCCAAAGACGAAGGGAGCTTCTGGGCACATGCACCTTATCTCGGAGGAGCATTTGATGGAGGAACTAAGGCGACTCAATTTGCGGAGGCAAAGTTGGGTTCAGAAGGCCTTAGCACGGGGCAAGAGGAAGCAGAGGCGGGTACTCTTGAAGAATATGTCACAGTGTTGCCATTCAAGTTGCCATGAAGGAAGCAGTGCGCAGCGAAGATTGTGCTGGTAGGGGCAGAGGCCCAGGATCCAGGCAATGGTGCACAAATTACAGTGAAGTCAGTGGACTTTGGGAGCTACTAGGCGACGGACTGTCCTAGAGCGGTGCTTCATCTAGGTGTGACCCAAGAGTGGGTGGATGAAGGTCGATTGCCAAAGGAGCGAACAAAATCGAAGGTGGAAGAGACCCTGCGATGTATTGGCAGAGGCCACACATGGAGGGTTCACAATTCGAGTTTATTCCACAAGGATCAGAATGCAATGGAGATGTCACCAGGAGGCGACATGGTGCAGCGGATCGTGGTGGAACAGTTCGTGGCAATGCGATACACACGAGTGAGTCCCGGGAGGGACTTGATCATATGGAGGTATGATCGGGAGCTACTGGAAGCTCCACTTCGGTGAACAACACGACGGCAAGAAGGGCTATGGATTCAAGGAGTGAAGGCCATGGTACCGTAGAGACGGGTCTTCCGGGCGTGCATCGAATTTTGCATCGGATGAAAACCTTGGTCATCAGCATATGGGGGTTGTGTTCCACTAAGGGAAGAGTTCGAATGCAAGTACCAGTGAGTTCCATGGGAGGAACTTGATCATGCAAAGGTATGATCGAAGCAGCTGGAGAGTTGGACTGCTCCAGAGCTCATATTCGCTTAAGGGAGCTCGGCAAGTCAGAGGACAAGGCCGAGTAAGCGAACGTTGCTACCAAGGAAGCTAAGGAGAACAGAATTGGTGCAAACCCTACAACGTGATGGCAGAGGCCATGCATGGGAGTTGCAGTCTGTCTCTCCATCGACCAAACAGACTGCTTGGAGAACACAGAGGTGTTGAAGCAGGGGGGGGTCGAAAGGGGCGAGGAAGCGACGACGAGTCCAGAGGGACTTAGCTACCCAAAATCAAGCATCAGTTAGAATGGAGGTGGACTCAGAGGAGCGCCACAGAGACATATCTACTGATTGTGAAGAAAAGGGATGGAGATGCGAGGCGACGGATAGTAGTGCCATGGGCATGGCAGCGCCATGGTACCGCAGAGGCGGGACTTCCGTGAAGGTCATTGATCCCTTACTCTCATGGAGGGAGAGTGTTTGGTCGTGAAAGGGGCCGAGGAGGTGGAGCATGCAGAGGCAATCTTCAAGTACCGAGACAAGGATGAAGGGCAGAGGCCGAAGAACTTCGTAAGACCGGTGTCAACAAGTTTCTCATCAAGATAGCCGTAAGTGAAGGACTTCGGGTCATGCAAGAGTGCACGACCAAGGAACGAAACAAGCAGTACGTGGTACTGTACCTTTGCTACTCAGTGGAGTAGGCGGCAGGGTTGATGGAGAAGACGGTACAATCCCAGAGGCGACCTCATCTATCAGAGAATTACTCCAAGTTGGGGTGAAAACTTCCTGCATTCCAGAAGTTCAATAGCATTGAGAAGGTGAATCACAGTAGCTAACTCAACGCAAGGAGTGCAAACACTTCAAGTGCTTCAGAAGTGTGAGCAAAGAGCAGGCGAAGGCCAGTAACCAGCTCGATGCATGAAGTACAACCTCGAGGAGGCGGGCGAAGTCAAGTAACCTTTGCCTTCTCAACTCTTAAGAGAATGGGCGAAACCGAGTACCCTAATTCTCTTATCTATCCAGTAGAGGAGCTCTGCATATGTTCAAAGACCCTTCGAAGATAATGGAAGACAATAGTTGTCAAATCCTCACCAACGGTGATCAGTGCTACTGAGAGTAGATTGTCCGCTTCATTTCCCAATGAAATGCCAATCGAAAGCGGAAGTGATGCGAACCTACTTGGATGTGACAACTAACTGAAAGAAGAGTCAATGAGCAGATGTTGTGGAGGAAGGACCCAAAACTTCAGAAGTTTGCGATGCGATGCTCGTTAAAGCTCCAACAAGCATCCACCCAGTTCAAGCAGCATGTGGAATTTTTGAGAGACTAGCGCAGTAAGGATGGTCTTTTCCTTCATTTTGGTGGATCCGCAGGAATCAACGAGGATCAACACAACTCAGCCAACCCCACACCAGAGTCAGAGTCATTGGCGAGTTGAAGCAGCATGGCGGATCAAAGGTTCGACTACTCAAAAAAAAAAAAAAACAACAGCGGAGAGCAGCTGGGAGCCAGGAGGCGCATTGCAGCTGGAGCAGAAGATTGAAGACTCAGCAAAGGCGAAGAGTTGCAGTGTTCACAAAGGCTTCGACGAGGACGTCGAAGGGATAAGTGGGGGAGAATGTCACGGACAAACTTCTAAACAAGGTGTTTGATGTAATGCTTATGTATGTCCGTGTCGTTTGGCATGTTCGTGCCTTGTACAACAGGTAGAGGGGCGGCCGAAGGCTTAATAGTCCCATTTTAGTTGGGTTGGTGGCCTCTTTAGGCTTGTAAATAAAGGTTGTGTCATGTGGACATGTTCGAGAGCTTTTCGGTCTGTAATGGACCATTTTACCCTTTGTTGTGCCACTGTTCAGAGCTTGTAAAGTCTGTTTGTAATTTGCATTGTCTATGAAGTGTTTTTCGGATATGTTTGCTTGTGGATCCCGATTGAGGCGTTCTCTCTAACCCGTTCTTTCTTTTGGTGGTCCTAAGGGACAATGGGAGACTTCGGGGAGGCTGACCTTTGCGGACGGACACGCAAGGGTGCCGCACGACTTAGGCAAAACCAGCTAAGTCCGTGTCAATAGGGTAAATATAGTTAAATGTTATATTTTTATAATTATAAAAATTTTAATGTAATTTTTTTAAATTTAAAAATTACAATGCTAAAAATATCTAATTGCAGGGTAATTAAAGAAAAAGGCAAAATCTTACTCGAATGACAGCCCAGGAAGATCCGGAGGCTGATGAGTAGGCCCCGGTTGAGTCACGCCGCGTCATCGGATGGATTCGAGGCCGCGTTCGCGGAAGATGGGATCGGCTGCACCTCTTTCTCCTCGAGCGAGAGCTGTGTGTCTCCCTCTAAAGAGGCTTTTGCTTTCACCCATTGCAGTGAAGATAACATGGGAGGTGGAAAAGATGAAGCACGAAGCATCGCATTCTAGTATCAAAGGACTGCTTCCAAACATAGCACATGGACTTGCCGGACATGCACCCCAACAACACCACCACCACCACTACTGTATGGATATCCTCCTTAGGGATAGCCACCTTACGGATACCCGCAGCCGCCATCAGGATATCCACCGGCCCCCGGGCCGTCAGTGCCGCCGCATCATGGTAGTAATTCACCAGCACTGGAAACTAGTTCCATCATAATGCGTGCTTATCGTGTATCCAGGGCACGGTTCCGGCGTGGGGGCGTTGCTAGGGGGAGCAGCAGCTGCGGCGGCCGCGGGGGCTCACCGGTTGTTGTCGCATGGGCACCTTCATCTTGGCCGTGGGACGCAGCACCATGGCTAAGGTCGCCACGGCAAGTTCAAGTGATTCAACGCGTTGACTTCTCTGGTTCTCTAGTCTTGTTCCTTTGAATTCAATATTTAGGTAGAATGTTGATAGGTTAGGCAAATTGATCTTCTAGTGCAAATTGAGTTTTTAGTACATTATAATCATCCAGATTGATTAGTAGGTAGCTATTTGATGACATTCCAAGATCATCGTACTTGAGTCGATATTGAAGATCGACAAGAACGGCAAACTGGCTTTTTACATGAGAAAAAATGAAACACAGAGTTTGACTCAGACTCGAAGTCCTTTCGAATCCTTAATATGGTATCAGATTTGGAGGATGCAAATGAGCAAACGAGCCAAGTTATGAGTTAAGCCAACATGATGACTCTTAAAAGCAAGTCATGATGTAGAAGAATAGCAATCATCAGGAAATCTGCCACCTTCATCTGCTTGTTCTGCAGCATCCATTAACCTAGAAACTATATAGCATCCATGTTTTAGCAAGTGGCTGCAACAAGTCTGGAAGTAAGATTGCCACTCCACATTTCAGTTCCACTATAAAATAGTAGCTGTTTGAAGCAGCTCAATAGGAACAGAGGAGATTTTGGATATGCAAAAGGAAGACTAGAGAAAATGGAGAAGCTTGTTTTTCTATCTGCAACAATAATTATAACTCTGCATCTGAGCTACAAAATGATGGATCTTAGTTAAGTCTCTCAAACGCTGAAAGCAGTTGAATGTGTTATATCCATTGCAGAGAAATTAAAGTTGAAATATCATTACCAAATGATCTAATTTAGGAAGCAGCTGCACAGAAAGATTATAAGATGAAAGTAGGGAAGTGAAACATAACAACTGGTACATCAGACAAGCTAGAGAGAAATGAAAGAAATTTTCTTCAAAATACTCATGATTGAATATAATCCTTAAATCACCTTCAGGCAGTGATTATTGAGATTGGAATTATTCCTCACTATTTCACACCTGTTCTAAATCTTTTCTTTGTGTGTGTAATGTGACATTTCACCAATCAACACTGGATTTCTATACAAGACTCTTTTACTAAATTGGCTCTCTTTTCATATACAGTGATGTTTCAACTATCAGTGTCAACTTCTATCGTCTCTAGAAGTTCTCCTTGTGGAAATGGAATCGAGTAGTGGTATTATAGCTGAATTCTTGTGAGAGATCCCTCAGTTGTTTTGTGAGTGTGGGGGATCCACAGTAAAAAACACCTGCAATACCACATATTAGGGATCTAGGAAGTGAGAAGTTTGACATACTAAAAGTTCGACAAGAGTTCACCAATTCGAGCAGCTTTGTGGGCACTCGCCAAGTCAGTGAACACTTTCCTCCAATTTGGCCTTGCAAAGTGTGTGCGTATCTGTCAAGTATGAGTTAGAAACTAGAAAGGAGCAAATGTTCATTTATCTGAATTAAGAAAGTCAATTACCCGACTTCCAGAGACGATGTCAACACCACTTTTGGCATGCTGAAGTGATTGAACCATTGCAATAAGCGCTGACCTTGCATCACCTTCTTCATACACACTTGTCAAGTAGTTATGCATCTCTATGACATTCTGCATATACATTCGCTCTTTGTCAGTTATGGTTCTATGAAAAATGGAAATTACCAGTCAGTTACCAGGAAACAACTTTAGGGAAGTACATTATAGTCACTTTCGGCAACATCATTCATGACACCTTTGAACCATTCAAATGATCCTTGTTCCCTTGTCACCCAATAGAAGTAAGCCCTTCCTGGACCATTTTCTTTGATGGCAGTTGCATCTGCATTATGTATTCTTTGCATTTCCTGCATGAGTTTTGAGCCTGTAAATGATGCCTTTAAAATACTACCTTGCTACTAGTGAAAATAAATGAGAGTATAGAATACTTCGTTGGTCTTTATATTGTTCAGGAGATCCTTCAGTATACTTATAAATGGAGTTGCACCAATTCCTAGTCCAACGAGCAAAAGAATGTCATATTTCTTGTAATTTTGAGCTGGTGCACCATATGGCCCATCAATGTAGAGCTTAGGAAATCTGAAAAGCAATTAATGCGTTTACAATTTGCATAGTGTTTATAGGTTAATATTACTTGCTTCTACAGAGTTCCGATCACCTTGTATCGTCAAATTGAACATCTGCAAAAACTGTGGTTTCAAGTCTAACTAGGTTAGCCTTCTTTGAAGTCACCTGAGCCTGGCAAACCTGTATGAAGAGACTTCTGTTAGAAAATTCTGAAAAAATTTTAGATAGTCCTCTTTGGCAATAACTTTCTGCTTGAACTAACCTTTCCAAATAGATTCCTTAGCTCAGATGTCCAGTCCCCCAGGGTACGGATATGAACACTCAGGTGCTCATCTCCTGGTGCCGAAGTGATTGAGAATGGATGCCTGTGGAGATAAATACAAAGGTGAATACAGGAATTGTCACTAAGTCAAATGTGATGTGAAGCTAAGCACATACCATTCATAAGGTGAGACATCTGGACATTTGACGAATAGGTACATTCCGCTTTTGTATTTGAAACCTGGTGGCTTTTTCATATGTATTGAAAGGACATTACCCGGATATATTGCTGCCTGTATGACATATACAAAAGGTGATGCATTTCATTTTTGCACTTCTTTTGTTGATTGGCCAGTTCATGGATATATATACACATACATATATATACACATATATATATACATATATATATATATATATATATATATACATGCACATACATATACATATACATATACATATATACATATAGATATGAGTAGCTTACCTTAACAATGCTGACACGAAAGCTTTTCTCACGAACTTTCCGAATTGATCTCTCACAGACATAAAATAGGACTGGAATCATTAGATACATCCATGTCTGTCCAAAGAAAGATAAGTTATTATCTGCCAGAATAACAATAACTACTTTAATATTGCTATATGATGAATATAAAGCATGACTTACTGTCTTCTTGTACCATTCCTTGGTGAGAAAAATGAAGTATGAATGCACTATCAGAAGGGCATATACGACAGCCAGAAGATGGTGTGCATACCAAAATGCATTGAAACCAGCTAAATGGTGAAGGGGTGATGGCAACTTCACGACACTCCTCCTAAAAGAATGTGTTGCCAGTGTGAAAGAAAATGCCATGATGATGATCATGAGGATACCAGTGACCCCAGGAGCACTTGCTAACAGAGATGGATAAGTTGGTTGCTTGTAGTGGAAATTGGGCCCAAGTGTTCTCATGAACTTTGACTTTGGGCATCTTATTAGCCTTGGAAAATCACAGGTTACATGAGCGAGGGTATGCACTAAAGTTCCGATTGTTATTCCCAGTGCAATGACCTGCAAATATTTGTATGTAAGAGGAACGCATATGGACATTCACAAAGTATTTCTTTTTCAGTAAGCTTAATGTTCGAAAGGCTTGCTTACCTTGTGGAAGTTGATGTTGTCATCAAATGGGAATACTGAACTAAGACGGGTTGATCTGAGCCTCGTGAGGGTGTTCCGACAAACAGGGATGAGAATTAGAGCCATGTTGAATTTCAGGGTCTCAGCTGCAGCCTTGGCTATGCAGACACAGTAACCCATCACCTCAAATGCTGCCTTCCTTTTGTACTGGGCAAATTTCCATGCTGCTAGGACTATATTGAGTGTCAACCAAAAGGAAATAACCCATATCCTCTTCCAGTTCTCATGAACAGAATCTGCAGTCTTGCTGACAAACTTGTTAACTGGGTTTCTGTATCTCATCGGTATCATTGTCCTTGCAAGGCTGTGTGAACGCTTGAGTGTTTTCTCAGATCCTTGTGAGCTAACCATCCCTCGAAGTAATGTCTCAAGCTGCCAAAGCTGGAATAGATATCATAAGACACAAAAGTGTTAGTGCGATTAGTCTACTAGATCTTCCTGATACAAGATATTTGTCCAAATTCTGATATTTCTTTGAAAATTCAACAGATGCCTCGGTACCTCAATATAGCCTAGACCATCTGGGTCAAGCTCCTCCATTATGAGAGCAGCATAGGTGGCTGCATTTGCTTTCAGCTTGGCAAGCTTGTTTGCCGAGGCACTGAGTATGATAATCTGTGAGGAAGACAATCTGTGTGTCATTAATTTGTCCACGCCGTAAAGGAATAGAGCATTTCCAACCAATGGGAAGTGAGATTTAATAGAGATATCAAGATTGTCTACCTCTTTCACCTCCTCTTCTGAGAGCTTTCCATCACCGTTCTTGTCACACCTATTTCGGCAACATAGCAGATCATGTCATGTAAAAATTAGTGGGTCTCAGCGCAGAAAGCAGATAAAGTTGAGAAAAAATGGTTACATGTCGAAGAATATCTGTAGCCGAGAATCAAAGTTTCGGTCTGTCATTTCCTCCCAAAACTCCTTCAGTTCGGCTTTGGTCACACCGTTTTCTGGCTCCAAGTTTCTCCTCCTTGCTAAAGCAACAAATAGCTCCCCAGCAAACTCCGACTCAGCCATGCCTTACAAATGGGAACCCAGAACAAAATTATATATAAGAACCAACAAATTCATTCCTAGATATAATCAATTTCTCAGGAAAAGAAAGGAACAAAGATCTGTCTTTTACTACGAAATATCACATCCTGTCTTTTTCATTTCTTTTGTTTGAAGTGTTTTTTTCCTCATCAGCACTTCCAAATCGTCAGTGTGATCCTGTAGATTCTGATATATGCTTTTTGTGGGTTAAATCGCTCTATTGATGTGATAACAATGTCTGATGGCCACGGCAGATCGATATCAAACCAATTAGGAAATAAGACCATTCAGTGATGCTCTTCACCATGTGCACAACCTATTCTGTAACTTCACTACGAACTGCTTGCATCAGAACTCGATTCTTCCCTAATTTGCCGCCTCAGGAGTGCTAGATTGAATGGAGACTTCACTTACAAGACTAAGCTCTGGGTTATTCTACATCCTCAAAGCAAAAGATGGAGGCACTCACCAATGCAACGGCCGAAGTGCTCCTTGGGAAGCCGTCCACCGACGGCGAATTGGCCGAACCGCTTCTCGACGGCGTTCCACCCCTCCTTGCCACCGGACGTCTTGTCGAGGAAGCGGAGGCCCTTGATCCCCATCTGCGCGCTGGACACCATCCGGGTCATCTTCCCGGGGTTCTTCCTCTCCCCACCGCCGGTGCTCCTGGTCGAATCCCGGAATCCCAACTTGATCTTGGACGGCTGGGGCAGGAGGCTCCGGGCGGAGCTCCTCGGCGTCGCATTGGTCGGCGGCGGCGGGTCCGCAGCCGGCTGGATTTGGTCGCCATGAACCACGATGCTCTCCAGCTCATGCGCCGTGTGGTCACCGAGGGGGACATCCATGCAGCCGCGCGCTGGTCCCATTCTCTCTTTGGTGTCTGGTAACTGGCGGTATATCTCCTCCCGTCACCCGCTTCCTGTGTCTATCTCCCTCTACGGCGGAGTTGCAGGTTCCATGGCGGTCGAGAGAGAGAGAGGAGTGGGGGGAGAGGGTGAGGGGGTGTTTGGGAAATTAATAGGGAGGAGGAGAATTCTACCAGTCGAAATTTGAAATGACACAACAACTGTGACCGGCTTATCGGCCACGTAACATCGAATATGGGAAATTTGAGGTCGGTCCACCGACATCGGCGATGTTGCGGTCCATTCCATTCCTCCCCTCACAAGTAAATTATTGTTCTTATTGTTATATTTATGGTATTTCAAATTTATATTTGGATATATATATAGTAATAAGATCAAAAGATTAATAATAATAATATAATAATAATAATAATAATAATATAATAATAATAGACGATATTCGGTTATATATTTACGAAGTAAATCAAATTTTTATATGAATATATAAATTGAGACATAAATCTCTTTATATTGTCGCAAACTATTATATAAATTTTTAGATTTAGTAGAGGTAAATTCTATGACCATTCATGTGTTTTCTCGTACTGATGAATCTAGTTCCATGAAAATTAGAATTAGAATAAAATCGATTTCAAGCGATTTAGGTTCAAGTTCATATTGTCAATTCTGATTCATAAAAAAAATAAAAATATTTTTATTAATATTTAAATCCAAGTCATTATACTTCAAATATGAAGTGCTAACCACTCCATTATGGAATTCATTTATGTTTTTAACTAATTTTAATTTTTTTATCTTTCAAAGAAATAATATGTAAGAATTGAAAAATAGTTCAATTTGTTTTCTTAATCTCATCAGATTACAAGAAAATAAGGGGATATTACATTAATTAGGTAAATCAGTTAAGTCCGCATCACAAACAGTAGTCTGAGTGGTATTTGTGTTCGTACTTACTTACTACCGTAGCCATGAGTTGGTGAATGTTTAGAGTTGACCGGATGGGTTGATACCGTATCGTCCAAGGGTGGACTTCCCGGCGTACGGCCAAGGCGTGGGTGAGCATTACCAAGCGCTTGGAAACCAGTTGTGCTTGTGGTGATCGTCCATGGAGTCAACGTCATGGTTGGCTGTCGGACACCCAAACAGTGCACGCGGTTTGACACTTACCAAATTTGGAGGTGGACCCCGCGAGGGCGACGGCCCACCCATTCTCACATGGCCTTGCGTCGAGTAGATTGGGTCCAGCCAGGACGGTCCATGATGTAGTCGTACTTTCCTCGGGCTAAGAAGTAATTGCAAGCCGGCGTGTCCCAATCGCCGCCGCTGGACGCGATCAGTTCGAATCGCACGGTATATCGATTCGGTCAAGTCTTACATATCGATGGATCGATTGTCTAAATTTAAATTTTTAATAAAATAAGCATGGTTATAAATTATATAATTAAAAATATTATAAAAATGGTAAAGTATTTTATTTATTTTTTCCTTTTCATTCAAATAATGAAAACGCAAAACTTAGATGTGTTTAGAAAATATTAAAATATATTTAATAATAGATTAAAATTTTATGGTATTTCAGTAGGTTGAAACGATCTAATTAATGAATGCAGTGTTTCTTTTTTTTTTTTGTGAAGAGAAAACAAAGAAAAAGAATTATGTAGGGCTGCTTGACATCGATATTTCAACTGTAGAGAGTACATGCATTATAATTATTCTTTAATATATAAAAATTGATGTCAAGACACTTCACCCACCTCGATGCTATGATATGATATCCGGAACATGGCGATTCTTAGAAGGTTAATGGAGGATCCTTCTGCGAACCACTTCAGCTGTCTTGAGATGATTGATATGGCACTCCAAATCTAACAAAAAATGGAGAAAATTAGCTAACAAGTGTGAGGAAATGTTCAATCAATGAATGACACAATTACATTATAGCGTAAGATGGCAACATGCGTGCTACTCTTTCTGGTCCACATGCCAGTGCTTTATTGAACACGGTTGTTGCTGCAGGGAAAGCATATCAGAGGTCAGACGCCAAGGCGAGTAAAAACTATTGCTTCAGCAACAAGATTTAGCTTCCAGCAATACAGAAAGGAAACAGAACATGCGCTGCTGCTCATCACCAACAGCTCAGCTGAGACAAGACAAAAGAAAAGAAAAAAGGAAAGAAAGAGAGAGTCTTTACTCGATGCAGCAGATATGCAAGCAGGTCTTCCGGGCATAAGATTTAGTGTTGGGAAGCACGTTGCTGGTCCAGCATCAACGCCTACTTCAACTCCTCTTATTTGTTCTGGAATTAAAGCCAATCCTGGAGCAGACTGCATCATCACCAAACGTATGGAATCCTTTTCTCGTAGCACATGGTCTGCACCAGCATAACATTCCTCGTGAAGCATGTCATGATTCGTTAATGTCCTCTTTCTCTTCTTTAATGAAGTAGGAAGACTTTGAGGATTAAGAAATGCTCTCCTCCAACATATTCTATTAGAGGTTGGGAGTAGCAGCTAAGAGCAAGTGGACAAAGACCAAACCTTGCCAAACTGCACCTTACTGTACATGATTCAGTCCCATAGGATATTGTCTGCCACCTAACAGTAATAATATACAAAAATCAGTTAGATTCTAACAAAGATAAAAAGAGAAAGCAATAACGAATACCATGATCACTGGAAATAGAATTCTGAGAGACATGCACAAGCATGCCATCATTTCCTGAGAGACAAGATGAATAGAAAAATGTGAATGATATTTGTTTAAATAGCCATGCCTAAGTAGAAACAAATCATTTTTTATTTGGTTTCTTGTCCTTTTAATTTTGCCCTCAAAGGACCAATTCTGCACTGCCCTTCTAGGTCATGTATCCTGTATATATACAAAATCCCCTGTGATCTCTCTCAAAGTCAATCCATTTATTTAAGGGCTTCATAAATGTAGGACATCCAGCATTAGATTGTGCGGAATATCATAGGCAGTATTGCTGTTGTTAAAACTTGGCAATAGCAAGATCATACTTTTGTATAGATTGGACACCAAGGATAGGCTCTACATCAGTGAGATGCTCCAATTGATTATGCTTACTTAGATTTATAAACTTGTTAAATTAGCTGTAATCCGACCAATTACACCTAATACATGAGACCATGGGATTACTCTTGCACCAACAACATACTTTTAAAAATCATGACCACCTTTGGCAGGTAGTGTTTTGAAAAAATTTAATCTCGCTGATATGCATTATTATCCAGTAATTGCAGTAGAGTGGAAGTATTCTAAATAGACCAACAGGCATTGTAATCAAATTTTAACTATATACAGAGTAACCATGTATAAATAGCCAGGCCAATTTCCAGATATTATATCAACAAACAAGGCCTGATAGCTTATGTTGGGTTATTCATTTCTCAAATGTCAGAAATGGCCAAACCTTCCCTTCAATGACTCCTAAATTTATGCCCATTTCTCAAATGTTATACAAACGCCCATACTATACAGCATACAGATTTGAAAGAAAAAATAAACATGAAGGATTCTGACACGTTTGGTTCATCTCTTACCTGTAAAATCAAGGCCTAAAAGGTGAGAGTTTCTGTACGAAATGCCTTGTGTAACGTTTCAGTGTAAACCAAGTCTAGTATTCATCTTAGGCTTAATTGTTTGGCACCCTTTTTGTGTGCTTGATTTGTATGCATCAAGGATCCATGTTTTTAGTATAATTTACTCAAGTCTGAGCATCAATAATGGCTCAATACGCAGAGAAATATGGTCGATATGCCATAAACTTCTAAAATAACTGGATTATTATATCTCAATAATAGAATATGTTCAATTTCACTATCTTGGATGATAAGCTCAAAACTGAAGAATGTGTGTTGAAACAAATGAAATATTTATGCACCACCAACTTTTCTTACGTTATGGGTTAAAATATTCAAGAAAGAATTGCCTTGATGAATACTATTTAGTCCAGAAAGCAGCATTACCAGAGCAGGACCAGAATATCCTTCTCATGCTACCAAACTGCTCTCAGACAAAACGAGGTGATATTATTAAGTAATATCTCATTTGCAAAGACAGTGTTTGCTTCTCTCCAAAATGATTATGATATTAGGTTTTCAATTATAGAAAAACAATATGAAGTTCCAGAGTAAAAAAAAAGTCTATATTTCTACCAGTATGTCATAGATTGTGTCTTTTTTCCCTTGTGGAGAAAGAACAGATTTGGACAGTGAATAATTAGGAACACGATTATGTTCCCAGATCTGGTTCCACAGTATGAATTCCTTAATTTCTTGCAGCACAAGGGCCTTGGGGCCTGTGATTGAGCTTTATGTGACCAAGAAAGGTGCTTTGTGTCACCAATTATTTATTCCAACATACGAGGTAATTCTTTTCCCAGAGTGGCTTTCATATACACTAATCTGGAGTTGTCAGCTCCATAGTGTGCTTAATACTCATTATCTTCCTCTTGGGTTTCAAAATTCATGATTTTATAGACACTTAAAATTGATGACAAGTTTAAGTCAAACTAGTCAAGGTTGACATATACAAGACGGGACACCAATTCAATCTAATGATGTGGCCGAACTCAATATATGTCACCCCACTCTTTTTAAGAGTTAGCAATTTAGGAGTATTCCTTGGTCCTCTCTTAGTTCTTTCACACACATGAATATTCTACCAAACATCCCCTATTTAACTGTGTCCCAATCGTCTCTTCCCTTATTTGTAGGGTAGGCCAAAGTGTGTTTCGATTTATTGTTCTCTTTCACTTGGTTGTAGCCATCTGGTAAGAGATCCATATAACTGACATTAAATAGTTATGACTTTAAAACTTTGTTATTTTTGTTGTACTCTTACTTTTTTTTGAATCAACAACATTTGATAAAACACCATTACCTATATCAGCAATGATACCTAAAAGAAATATTTTCTCATTAAACAACTAAATATTTCATAATTGATGGTGATAACAAAACCAACTCTATATAAACTCGTATTTCTTATGAGACGTTTTAGTTTCTAAACTCACTCAAATAAATCTGAACACTCATATTTCTTATGGATCTTCTTTTACCCATAACGAACAAAACTGACTCGACTGAGTGTTCTTACCAGACACACCTCGACATAATATTTTATGAGAACAAACCAAAATGAGATATGAGAGACACAAATTTTCTGTCCCTAGGGGAATTTCTCTCTGACTAGTCATGACTCCCATATCACATTCTCTCAAGAAGATCTTCTTGTCCTCTTCCAAGTGCAATAGCATTTGAAAAATGGGTCAAGTCAAGTCAATCTCACCATTTCGAGTTGATGGCCAAAATTGATCGCGCCAATGTTTCATTTTCATAATGACATCTTAGTTATGACTAGGATTTAATAATAGACAACATAAAATTAATGCTGAAATCTGAGACACGAATTTGTGATCCCTTTCTACCTTTCTTGAAAACCTTCTTCTACCATGCTAGATTTTCCGCTCCCATTGGCATCATCATCCTCATTCTTAATGGTTTATTTGTTCCATACAAGACATCCATTTATGTTTGGCAATATAAGTGAGACACCATCAATGGCACACCCAAGGATGATTCTGACTGCAGCTTGAACCTTGACAGTTTCATATATGAAGTTCCATTGAAGCATACAAAATTGTGTGTTACTGCAAATAATGTGTTATAAGTAGTGAAATCACATTAATGAAATCATATACTAAAATGAAAGAGTCATGTAAAGTTGCATAACTTCTAATGTAATCAACAACAGTATTGATGTTTTAGCCATTAAATTGTGCTCAATGCACAGAATATAACTGATCAGTGAAAGAAACTGACCAATTTTCATAACAAGCCGGACACATCATCTGCTGCATTCACTGTCTAAGATTGAAGATATTTAGCATGACCAAACAGGATTAAAGAGAAAGAGAAGAGGGAAAAGGGGAAACGTACGCAAGTAGACCCCATGAGACCACGAACCCTACAAGAAGGGTTCGCGGTCGAGGAAGAAATCCAGAAGGCGAGCTCGGATTCGCAACGATGCTTCCCTTATCCCATTACTTTGGATCGATTTGACGGTGAAATCTTAGCTATCTCATGTGAATCGAGACGAGGCGAATCATGGAGGAGAGGAGGGAGGGAAGGAGGAGGGCGGAGGAGGAACAGCATCCGCGCGGTGTGGCCGTCGGTTAAGCGTGCTGTTCGCACTGAAACCCGAATCCATTTTAAATCCAACGAAAGAAGATAACCGAACCCGATGTAAACGGATCGGATATTACCGGATTACCCATCCCTAGGTTTTGGGTTTGGGCATCAAGTGAGTCCCCAAACCCTTTACTGACGCCGAGACGAGAACGAATCCCATCCCATGTCGGTCGCCGCCAGCGCAAGTCCGTCGATCGCCGACTATGCACTGTCGGCAAGCAATCGTCACCCCTGTCGCGCCTCCTCATCGCAGCAGCAGCAACAGAAGCAGAATTGTGGCCACTCGTAATGGTGCGCGACATCGTCTCGACTCTTCCTTTCGTTCTTCGATAAGAATGTGCCATCCGAGCTCTAGTTTTAAGTTTCGATGATTCCCCGCCTCGCTCCACCTCGTTTCTATGCACCTTTAGTTTATTTTTTTGTTATTTTATTTTTGTATTTGGTCTATAATTTGATTCGTGAGAAAAGGGAAGATGGGAAAAGCTATGTGCAATGGCTTTGTTCATTTCCGGTTTGGTTGTTCATGTCAGGCTTTGGAATTGGCCGTCACTTCGTCGTAGGCAATTCTTTGATAAGCCGTGTAATTATCAACCGGCTCTTTCTCAAGTAGTGGATGAGGATTCCACAAAAATTGTCAACTTCTTGGTTTTGGGATTTGCAAAGGAAAAATAAAGTTAAATCTATTCTCTCTGCGCCTTTGTAAGCGACTCTTTTAGTTAAAAATTAGATTTTGCAAAATTTTCAGAGTGAAGTTTCAATTTTTTTTGTTTCATCTGGATGCCCGTCGTGTCTCTGTACTATTGTCAAGTGTCAACTATAGTAATCGTCATAATCATGTATAACCTTGAACAACATTGTACAAGAGAGTAAAAATATCATAGAAAATGATGGAGAAATACCACATTTGATTTACAAATATCTTAAGAATGTATCTGCTCCATCAGCTGATATCAATTATCTTGTTTTGTTTATGTCCAAATTCAGTATTCGGTATGAACACTGTTTTAACTGCTTAAGCCACTACCAAGTGTTTTTTAGAATCTTTTGCATAAATTTAAAGAGGATTTTCTTTAAATAACTTCTTAGCAGGAATGGAATTATCCTTTTTTGGTTAGGGTAACTAATCTTTTTGTCTTGCAGGTGCATTTACACTAGTTGTGCACTATCTTGCAAGCTAAAGTACGTCCTTATGTTTACGCAAATTAATTGGAAAGCTACAGCTAGTAGATTTGCTTCATGTTTACAGTTACAAAATGGTAATTTTTGGAAAATGGAACTTACACATGGATAAGTACTGTGATGTGCAATCACTTTCTTCATGGTTCTTTCGAGCATTCTTTTGCTATCTTCAGACCCTTTTCCATAGCACATCATGTTCGATCGCAGTTCAGCACATTTACAGCTTCTAGTAGATATAGCAAGTTACATGGTAAGGGGATTGACAAGGCATTGAAAGTTTTGGACTTGGTCACCCCTAGGACCAGTAAGGTTGAAAGCAAGTCATGCCATTATCACCTAATACAGGGGTGCAAGCATGATCTTCTTGAAGTTGATCAACGGAATTGCTTAAAGTTCGTTAAGAAGAGTACAAGTAGTAAATTGTGTAATCATGCTAAGGTTATGTCTGAAAAGAGTCATCACTGTAAATCTCTTTTATGCTCTCAAATCAGTAAATCAGTGAAGGAAGATGCTCCTTTGTTATTTCTTGAATTGCATAAGAGAGGGATCAGCTTGGATGCATCTACTTTTTCTGTTGTAATTAGTTCTTGTGTGTCCACAGGCACTTTTGGAACAGGGCTGCAGCTTCATGCTCTCTCGGTTAAAAATGGTTGTGATGTATCTATTCCTGGTGGAAGCTCATTGATCAGCTTGTACTCCAAACTTGGGCAGTTGGGGAATGCTTATCATGTTTTTGATATGATGCCCACAAGGAATGTTGTAGCATGGACTGCTATAATTGCAGGTTTTGCACAGTCCTGGGAGGTCGACACATGTTCACGACTGTTCTATTTGATGAGACAGGCTCTGATAGAACCGAATGACATCACATTTGCAAGTGTTTTGAGTGCTTGCACCAGCAGTGCTTATCTTGGGTTTGGTAGGAGCATCCACTCTTTAGAATTTAAAATGGGTTTTGATCTGTATACACATGTTTCTAATGCATTGATCTCGATGTACGCTAAATCTGGAAGCATCGAGGAAGCCCATTGTGTCTTCAAGAACATACCATGTAGGGATCTAATCTCATGGAATTCGATGATTTCTGGGTTCTCCCAACATGGACTTGCTAAGAATGCCATGAACTTGCTGAATCAAATGGATACTCAGAATGTAACACCTGATGCTATATCTTACCTTTGTGTTCTCTCCTCGTGCCGGCATGTGGGACTTGTGGAGCAAGGCCAGCGTTGTTTTGATTCAATGCTTAAACGTGGGCTAAACCCAGAATTAGATCATTACTCATGCATCATTGATCTTCTTGGCCGTGCAGGGTTGTTGGAAGAGGCATTAGATGTCATTAAGAAAATGCCAATCCACCCAAATGCTGTTATATGGGGCTCATTACTTTCGTCATGCAGGGTTCATGGAAATGTATGGATAGGCATTCACGCTGCTGAGAACAGGTTGTTGTTAGAGCCAGGCTGTGCTGCAACTTATGTTCAGTTAGCAAATCTTTATGCAAGTGTAGGTTACTGGAATCATGTAGCAAAAGTTCGGAAGCTGATGAAGGAGAGAGGGCTGCGCACAAGTCCTGGGTACAGCTGGATTGAAATTGGTAACAAGGTGTATAATTTTAAAGCAGAAGATAGATCAAATGATAAAATGAATGAGATACTCACAATTTTGGATTCTTTAGCATGTCATATGGAACTCTCCAAGTATACAGCTGCTGCAAACATTGATCTTCAATACGAAGAGATCCCTCCATGACAGCACTTAAGCGGAATACAATTTGCAAGCTTGTGTTGCCAAAATGGTATCCTTGGCTGCACTATTTCTGTGGATAGGACATTTATGGCTCTTACAACGTATGTGTTGTTTAAGGCTCTTGTTTTCAGACCAACAGAACTTCCTTTAGGCTTCACTACAAGTTTGATGTAGGAGGCATGTTTGATGTTCCCAGCTGTGTGATATAATAAGAACCATATTGGCAACATCCAGAACAATATTTTCTTCATTCATGTGCTTGGAAAAAGGTGCTTATTATTGTAGTAATTTTCAAAGGTATGTTTCATGAGATATGAATCATCTTTTTGTTTCCTCTGATTGTATTAAGATTAAAAGTATTTGTTTGTGGGTTAGAGGGTGATGCATCGCAGATAGATAAAATGGTCATATTCTGCAGGTAGTAGCACTTAAACGAGTCAAATACTACCAATGAACTTGATGATTTAACTAATGCACTGCATAGATAGGATTTGATAGGAGACCATATGGTTCACCACCTACATGTTATCTATGCTCTGGGCTTCCATGTCCCTTTTGTCAGGAAAAGTTCCAGGTTTAGAACTTAATACCAATTTACATATATGGTTGTCACCAAGTCAACAGGCAGTTAAGATTGAGCACTGTTGGTTAAGTTGCGGACATAAAAAAGATCAAGAATTGCTGGATTAATTTGCCCCTTTAGCTGTAATTTTTCTAGCAGGCTAGGGTTCTATAAGTAATCTTTTGATTATATTAGTGGTTTTTATACTGTGATGTTTGCCAACTTCTTGTGCTGTCAATCCTGGAATTTTAATTATGGAAGGGGCTGTAGCCGGCATGAACTTGGAGATGCTCTGGCGAACAAATTACAAGTACTACTGGCAGCCATGTGTATCAGGACTTGGGTGCCTTTGACTGTTACAACATGGTTTCAACTTTCAAGTACCATTTTATACTGATTCTACTGTACTAGTGCATCGAACTAGTTGTATTAACATGTCAAACAATTTTCAGTATGCTTCTAATTAGTTTACCAAGGTGTTCCATATCATACCAGTTGATACATACCAATCAAATGAGATTCCAGTATGAGTATGTGTACTGGTATTTTCAAACTTATGTTATGGTTTTCCATCACTTTGAGGATTCAACCCATATATGGAACATAAATTTTCTTCAAAATTCTTTGCAGAAATTTAATGCTTTTTTTTGTCTTCATTCAAAAGATGATCTGTCTCAATTTCTAGGTTTTTACTTCTGCACTATTGGATTTCTAGTAAAAGTTTCATCTGACAGTGAACATGTGAGAAAATATACTGTCTCAATTCCTATGTTTTTTACTTCACTGCTAGATTTGTGGCAAAAGTTCTGACGGAAAATATGTAAGAAAATTTACTAACATGTTGTCCGAGGAAAAAGCTGAGCGAGCGTTATGTGATTTCATTTTCTAGTAAAGTACTGTTTGGTTTTCCTTATAATACTAATTTCCAGTATAACTTTGGTTGTTCCCGAAGCAATGGTATTTAAGAGTGTGATACAAGAGAGAACCTGAATGATGAATGGTGTACATGATAATATTGGAATAGCTGCTGCTCTCTCTTTCTTTTTCTTGACATATATGTGTGTATACTGTATGTATGCTTGTGTGCATCCAATTGACAATCTTAGGGTGATCCAGTGATCCAACCTCCCAACACCTTATTTGCAGCCTTGTGTATTCAAAACACTGTATAACGGACAACTTTACTTTATGGAAAACTGCAGGTCTGGATGTAGCTACTATTTATTTGATTGAAGATATGAATTTGGTTATAATTTTGCATGGCAATGCTTTTATGTGGGCATGATACAGTAACAGTCACAAGTTTTATGTAGATTACCCATCAATTTGTTAACTCTCAGTGATGCTAATATCAGGCCTTTGAGTAATTTCTCAGTGTTTATATAATTGGCCTAAAGATGATTAACTGATAAGAATCTACTAGATCTTTTGATTTGCTTACTAGTAATAGAGTTACATTAAATAAGTTAATTGTTCAGAAATTGGATATTATAAGAATTTTGCTCGTGGGATTGAAAAAAGTTTATTTATTTATTTATTTTTCAAGCTTGTTGAATATAAAAAAATTTGTTTTATCTTTTAAATCCAACTTTTTAAATGCCAAAAAACAGTTGATTCTGGTTTAGCAAGATTCTGACATTTGAGATCCCTCTAATGTGCTCTTCTCATCCTGTGTAGGTACAGCTGACATTAAATTATGATTGATATGCAGTTGGTGACTTTTGGCAATTGACATACAGCATAATGTGCTTCCTTCATGCTGTGTGAGCACAGCTGATCTTAAATTATGACTGAAATATGAGCTGGGGAGTCGGTCAATTGACATCCCAGCATGATGAGCACCCTTCATTGTGTTCAGATCAAGCGGACCTAAAATTATGACTTGCACTACATGGGGTGGGGACTTTCTGCCATTTGACATCCAGCATAATGTGCTTCCCTTATCCTGTACGGGTAAGCTTACAATATACTATGACTAGAACGATATGAGCTGGGAATTTCCATTTATTTGGTTGCCAAGCGCATACGATCTGCACCTTGTATTATCTCCAATGATTACAGCATCAACTGCTTTTCTGCTTATAGGGTTCTTCGTAGAAGTTCTAACACTTGTTTTCTCATAGTGACACAATCCATGATGGGATCAAGTTTCATCTTTGACCGCTACAGAAGAGTACCCAGTTAGACAATTTGAGTTCATTTCATTCAAATTATATTTGGGCTGTGGTTGTGTTAATTAGATCAGGTCAAATAAGTAAGCCGCTCTGTTTAATTTTACTTTCTGATTTGCTATATTTGACTCAACTTAAAAGGAGTTTTATATGTTTGATTCCAGAATAGGAGGAGCTCAGTGGGCTGCTTTTCTAGACAGTTATTTTGCGCTTCCAATCTGCAAGGTTCGGTTTCCATTTTTCGAAGGTATTAAATTGAACTTAGTTACCAAGAGTAAGGGCTGGCTTCTTAGGATGTAAGAAAATTGTCTGATCGATTCTTTTATAGTGTATTGTATACAATGATAGTAAAGGCAGAAAAAGGATTCAATTATTGTGTCATGATACTCACTGGTAGGATGAAACACTGAGGTTGAAATTGAAGTTGTTTAATGGAACACTCGGCTTTCTTGCCTAAAGCCTATCTTCGACTTTTCAATTTACCTTTAGAACTCCATCTTTTCTCTACTAAATTTAATTCTGTTCACATTCGAAGATTTAGTTGAACACACTCTATCTTCTCTAGTATGTTGCATTGTCCTGTTTCCTTTGTTACAAAGTTAATTACATATTACACTTACTTTCTAGATAGATAGATCTCTTTTAACATCTTGATCTCTACCTAAACGAATGATCCATTTCTTTTACATTTTAATTAATATCTGAAATAATTATTTTAACATTAGAAAAACTGATAATTTAAGATAAATAAAATTAAATATTTTACTTTTATAATTATTAAAATATTAATATATTTTTTAAAATTTTATAAACTGAGACGCTTAACAGGTGAGGGGTGGTAATATGTAATTAACCCCCAAAAGCGAGTACAAATGCTAATCCAATCTGCTATGTTAGGTAGGTAAAGGAATCCACCACATTTACCCAAAGCAAGGAAAAGTAGGTTTGACAGTGGGCAGGAGATCAGCCTATTACACCAAAAGAAGCGGACCCAACAGAGAGTACAACTTTTTAGAAGCCACAGCAAGAGCTGGTACAGTTGATGGAGGGAATAGGCTTTCCTCGTAGATACTACTGCCATCAGAAGACGAAAGGAGAGCCTGCGCCTTCGGCCTGCTCAACATTTAACATGGAAGCTTTTCACGGCAAAAGTTCTCACAAAAGCCATAGTCCGGAACTACGGCAAAGATTGTTCGCTTCTTAACATTACAATACCAAAAACGCAAGTGCCATGCATTTGGTTGGTGCTGGCTTGCACCAATTTGAGTATCGGCAATCTTTTAGAACAATATGCAGCAGCAGCAATCGCTGGAGACGAACGTATAATCAATTTGCAAAGTCATAGTTAGTGCTTGCTGATGGAGGGAAATGGTAGTGATGGGTGTTTGAAGGCGGCGGAGCTGCCCGTGGTGGTGGAACTGTGGCCATCATGGTCGCAGTAGAGAATCCTGATGATGCTGCAGAAGAGGCTGATGGCAGTGGTGTAGGATCATGCATTTGCCATGCCCAGTTGGGGAGGACTTGGGAACCCATCTCAGGCCTCTGCTGGTTCCCTTTCTCCTACATTAATTTGATGACATCCATTTAGCGAATGTCGACATAGAAGATTCAGTAAAGATATAGAATCCTACTTGTTACTTCACCTAGTGCTGACCTCAATTACCCATGGGTAGAGACCGATGATTGGATAGGTGGCTGCGGACCATCTGTCGGGTCCCAGCTGCCTAAACACTCCAATCACCTTATTAACCCATGGTTAAGTAATCAGGAAACAGGTAAAAAGGAATTCTGTAAATAATTTGATGAGTGAGCAAAAAGCAGAGGATTAGCACTTCCACCTGTGTTTGTTAACCTCAACACGCCGACTATCAGAAAGTACCAATTAGAATAATCAACTACAATTCCTCTACCGCAAAGAGTTTAATTGTGTGAAGGGTTTATATAGAAAAGATGACGGTTAGATAGACCGACCAACTAATACTACAAAGACTGCATGGTGTGCCTTGACAGTAGGACAGACACCAACAAACTAATAACACAAAGACTCTACAATGCTAAATCATACCATAAAGCCAGACACCTTAACAACAGGTAGGTCTCTCATGCAAAAATAATATGTACCTTAAATGTCAAGGCCCTATTTGTTCTCATTATTTTTATTGTTTAAGCAATGATCATCAAGACTGCCATTATACAAAGAGAAGCAGCTGACCAAAAGACTGAACTATAAAAAGTTGTTTAGCATCAAGGATCAATGATAGTGTTGTGCACCAATTATGGAACAGAATCACTGTTGGACAGGAAGATGATAGATTGTATACTAAAACTAAATTATCACAAGGAAAAAAGAAACAAACAGTAACCATATGGACACCAGTTGCTACTAGGAAGAATTTCAAAAATTAAAAGTATAATAAATAGTAGGATTTTACCGCAATGCTGAGAAAGAAGCCTGGATAGGAAGAAGCCCACCAATGAGGATGGCAAGGTGTCGTCGCCAAGTGAGTATCATAGCCCAGATGATAATGGCTGTCAGCCTGTAACAACAACCGAAAGAGAAAGCCAATTAATAATGGTTTGTATACATTTAAACATATAAAGAATTATGCATTGCGGGATCCATCATATCATCATTCCAGCACGAAAAATTATTTAGTACGTATACTGCATTGGCAGGAGCATCTTACATTGGGCCTACCATTGTCACCAAACCCAAGCACAAAATAAAAAATGGACAATAATATATCTAGTACATCATAATGTGATTCCTGAAAACATAAAATGAAATGCAAAACAGTAACTTCATTACTTAGCATATGTTATACAAAAGAAGGGTTTATGTAAATGTAATATTGCTTTCTTGGTAATGCACTTGGAAATTTCCCAAAAAAACATGTGGTTGGCAATCTTAAAAGGCTTTCACGAATAAGTACTTCACCATTTATCTCCATCACAATTATCTTCTAACATATTATTCATTTGTCAGTGGTCATGAATACTTTGATTTAACAGTTTACATTATGATTTTTTATTTAAGGTGTGACTTCTTAAAGGCATGATCATAATGAAATAATTACAGCAGCTACATTGGTAGTTCAATAGAAGTGAAGAGGAATTAAAATCAGTTAGAAGAGGATTGGAATTGGGAGAAAATATTTTAGGAATTGGCTCCACAAAGAACAGCTCCATATGCTTAAATATTCCAACAAAACCAAACATTATAAAGAAACATAGACAGAGGATCATCATCTACCTGAGTGTTTCCCATTTGCATGGCCTCAAACGAGCCACGACAGAAATTGGTACCACTTGAATTACCGTCCCTCTTTAGATTATGGAGGTCAGGTTGAGAAATCCTCAAGTTTAAATCAACATCCTCAGAGGCAACTATCACAGACGGAAGATTAGTTTCCAAGTAAAGTTTACCAAGAAACAACACAATCTGGGGAGAACATTATTTAAGGTAGACCAGCATGCACAATGAACATTTCCTAATGATACCTTCAGGCTCAGTAAGTGTCTCGCCTTCATAAAGGCTTGGCTCAAAATTGGTTACAGCTTCCCTTCCATTACACTTGATAGCAGCCTTGTCATATGCCCTGAAGTCCAAAAGCAAAGGGGGAAGAAGAATAAAGAACATTACTTTAGTTTATAAATTTTTATGTTAAAGATTCATATCAAACACCCATTATGTGAACTGAATAAAATCAGACCTTGCAGCCTCTACTTCGCTATCAAATAAACCAAGATATATGTACCTGCACGGAAAATTAAGTTAAAAATAAAAATATGGAGTTCTTCAAGAAACATGAAGGTCTGGTTTGTCTTTTTGCAACTGCTAACCTTGGTCTTTTATTCAAATATTTTAATCATCTCAAAGAATTTCCTTTGGAAAAAATCTAGTATGTCTCACATTTTCTCATTACTTTTCCACACTAAGAACCATCCATGTGAATTTTAATTGTAATTGCACGGCCATATAACTCGGGACATTCATCAAACCAGAGGAAACAATGATGTTAAATTTAAGGATTTGCTGAGGCACCTCGGTGGTACTAATTAATAAGAAACATCACACTAACTCAAGAATGATTAAAAACATGAGGAAATATTATACATCATACTTTTTGCCAAGGAACTGCCCCATGCGAGCCTCCCAACGACCACACTTGTGCAGGGTCACCCCTCTGAACTTGGAGCTTCCCCTTGCAAATCCGGTGCTATGTCGACGAAGTATATGCACAAACTCTTCCTTGGTTAGATTCTTCATCTGTGATTCAATCACATAACCATACATACCTTTAGTCCTGCATATCAATCACATAGCTTCAGCACCTACATATATCTATTTCCATGATTACCTGTTTTAAATCCTCCTCATAATCACTAAGATTGAAATTGATGTCGGCATCAAGTCCCCTGAACTTGATTGCAGCACGATCATATGCTCTGGAATGCAATTTATCTATCAGATACAACTTTATTTTTCCCAAGCAATGAACAACTGTAACATTATACTTGACCATCCAATCAGATTAAGAGGAGGGGAAAAGGAATAAAACCTTGCAGCAGTATGAGCAGTATCAAAGCCTCCTAAAGATTCCAGCCAAACAGAAACACAACAGTTAAACCCCAAAACAAATATAATTAGTGATCTTAGGTCATAGTAAGCAAATGAAGTAGAGATCTTACCCAAGTAGATTTGCTTTCCGCAATCCCTGCTCAAAATTAGAGGGAGAAAAAGCTCATCCTCTCAAAACGGAACACATTAAAAAGAACGAGGAGGAGAAGAATCTGCTAACCAAATGTGGGACTCCCATCTCCCGGTTCTCCTGTAGAAAGTGACTCCGCGATACTGTGAACTCCGAGACCTCGGTCCTCTCCTGCTCTTCCTCACCGGCTGCTGCTGCTGCCGATGCAACAACAACTTGGCCTCCGCCTCAGCCTCAGCCGCGCCGTCCACCGTCCCCTTCCCGAAGCCGATATTGGTCCAGCGCAAGGAGGAGGAAGAGGCAGTGGCTACACGATGCTGCACCGCCGTTGCATCCGCGGGCCGAGGGAACAGCTGCAGTGTGGAGATGCCCGGCTGCGGCGAGACACTACCCTCCTTCACGTCTTCCTCATCGTCATCAGCGGGGCGGCGCCGGACGATGTTGAACCGGAAGGCGGCGGCAGCAGCGTCGCGCGATGCTTCAGAGGAGTTCGACGCCTCGGCAGAGGACTCGCCGGGAGAGACCGCATTGAGATCAAACTCCATGATCTCTTTCTGCGCGATCGATCGAGTAGTCCACGGAACCCGACTCTCGCCGACAAAGTGCAGAAAATCAAGCAAAATCAGAAGGCGGCGGGAAGGCGGAAGAGATCGCCGACGGAGGCGATCCGATCCATTCGGGAGAAGACAACGGAAGAGGAAGAGGGAGAAAGTGGACGAGGCCGTTAGATATAACCAAAGTGGCACATATGTTATTACCATTCTCAGTGTCTTTATGATTCCTATATAAACAATTATCACACTGAGGGGAGGAGTGCTCAAAAATAGTATTATTAGGGAGGTGGGAGGTTGCGTCGAACGTACGGCCGACGGGTGACGGCCGGTCTCCCGGTTTCTCCGTTCGTCCTTTTTCCCTTTTGTCCGCCCCGAGTCACGTGCCGACGGCGAGCTGCGAGCGACCGTCTTTTGGAGCGAATTTTCGAAAAAAATATTTCTCTTTATATTTTTTCGAAAAATGTTCTTCTTCTTCTTCAAAAATTTTAATTAATATTTTTTTATTCAATACTTAAAAGATCCTCAGTCAATTATTCTTTTTCCCTTTCTTTCACTCTTTTTTTTTTCTATCGATGGGTCCGTAGAATGAACCAATTTATAATATTTTTACACTTAGTTATAATATTTTAAAAAATATTTTTATTATATTTTAGCTTTTTATATTATTCAAAATAAAAATATTATGTTATAGTGTTCTTTTATTATGTTAGGGAATTTTTCTATTATTATTGAAAATATTATGTCGAAACAATAATAATATGATTGTCGCACCTTATGTGACAAGCGCATCGATACTCAATATAGTTCCTACTATCAGCCTAACAAAGATTTCGTCGTTATATGTTCAAGTTTATCGGTGGTAGCTTCAATTAATGGTAATTCCAATCGATCTAATAAGCGATTATAGTAATTTCAATCGAACTATTATAACGTAAATTAACTATGTAATGTCTTTTCTTAGACATCCACTATAAAAAGAACCACATAGTTATATCCAATATAAAAAACTAACAAATAAAGTTAGACTTAACTTAAGTACTGATTTGAATATCGATACGACATTATCGGGATTGCCCTCGACTTAGTTTTACAGGGATCAGATGTCCAACTTGATAAATCCAAATTAAATCCCGATAACCTTTACCTCAACAGCCCAAAATCAACTTTATCATACCACAATATAATTTAAAAATATTTTAAACAAAATATTTTTTATAAAATTTATATAAAAAATATTATGTTATAATATTTTGAAACTGAATTATAGTATTTTTTTTTCTAGTATTACTAAAAAAACTATGACATGGTGTTACCGATTCATAAGAAAAAGAAGGAAAAAAAGATATTATAGATATTAGGGAAAAAAAAGGTGCTATAATGAGAATTTTTGAAAATGTGAGATGTTTTCAGAAAAAAAAAAATCTAAAGAGATGAGATTTTTAGAAAAAAATTCCCTTGTATTTTTAGTTATTTAAAATTTTAAATAAAGATAAGCAACATAATTATGACCATTAGCCTAAATCTAAAATATAAATAAATTTGTATACAGAACAAAAAGCTATCTTCAAATTTTATGAAATATTTGTGATGGAATGAAAGTTAAGAGGAGAGAAAGAAATAAAAAGAATAAAAGCTTTAGTATGTACACCATTCCTTGTTCAAGAGATGTATCTGAGCTGAAATGTTGCAAAAGTGAAAGCTCAGAGGGGTCCCTTCTGAAGCAGATTGTGGAGTTTGGGATGAGACAAGACATGCCCATATGCATACACATAATCAATCAATCAATCAATCAATCAGAATGATGGAGTGGCAGTATGTAGAAATGTATTTTTCTTTCAGTCCACAACAAATACTAGTATATCCTCCAAGAATACAATTCCATGTTCAAGAGATGTATCTGAGCTGAAAGGTTGCAACAGTGAAAGCTCAGAGGGGTCCCTTCTGAGCAGATTGTGGAGTTTGGGGGATGAGACAAGACATGCCCATATGCATACACATAATCAAATCAATCAATCAGAATGATGGAATGGCAGTATGTAGAAGTGTATTTTTCTTTCAGTCCACAACAAATACTAGTATATCCTCCAAGAACACAGTCATTGGACAACCACCAGATGTCAACCTCCAACAATTTAATCATATACAGTATCCTATTCTTTCTTAGACACTGGTAGTTGACTTGCTTCACTATCAGCAGTTGCCTTATACAGTTGATTTCAATAATTGATATTATTATTTTTTGTCAACTGGTCTAATATTTTCACATATCATGTCAGCTTCTATATAAATTAAATATCTAAAAAAAATTTGTATCCATTCTAAACTCACTAAACAATAGTGAACTTCTAAATCCAGAGAAGCCTACTATTCAGTAGGTTATGAGAGGCTTTCCAGTGAACAGGAGTTTATAAGCATTGATTAGAAGAATCTGAATCGATTGCTGCTGGTTAAAGTCCTTGTCGATCACATTAAATATGTTTAGATCTTGCAAGTGAGCATCAAATGTCACCACCTTGGTGGTAATTTGCTACCTTTGTTTATTCACCCAAAGAGGACCACTATAATTTCTTCCTTCTCCATTATTGTTCAAGTATATGCATAAAGTGAGATCCAAAATCTCTTTTATTTTATATCTTAACTCACTCACTCAAACACATCATTTATGTTAATTCTTACGAGTATTTATTCATCGTCGAAAACTCAAAATTTTAGTTTTTAAATATAATAACATTTGAAAAATGAGTCGGCTCAAAACATCGATTATTCATCCTCCGATCTAATTTCATAATTTTAAAGAGTATATAACTAATATTTACTATCCTGAGAATGATTACATTATCGTAGTAATTTTAGAGGTAATACTCAGATGTATAAGAAAGATTTATCCAAGTGAGTCACATCGGATACAGTGACTAACCAATGGAAGATAGATAGAGCCCAAAAGCTGCTTGGCAACAGATCGTGCAAAGCCTCAGAAAAAAGTGCAGTGAGCACATCACACTGCACTTTTTAATCTTCAAACATCATTTATTAGGTCGATAATTGTACTATGCACAGTTTTTATAAGCTTCTTTTATTCTATCAGATAATATTTTATATTCATGTATACCCCTCGACAGCGCAGAAATGAGTTATGATGAAAGGTGTAGCCAACCACCAAGTAATCATCCTACCTTCTCATCTTTTCCTCTCTCTCTCTCTCTATATATGATCATAGTCTTGTCTTCCTCACCGACACCATCACCTACCTATTTTTTATGGCCATTGTCCTTCGAGTAACATTTTGGTTAATCTCATATCGAAAATAAAAAAATAACTTATAAAAATATAATAAATATATTATTAAAATTTTTAATTTAAATATTTTGATCGATGATTTAGATTCAACCAAATTGACATGCCAATAATCGTATTGGATAATATCATTATCACTACGTTTCTTGTATCGTATAGTATATAGCATACTTGTATATCCAACAAAAATATATGATATCGGAGTATGAGATGAAATGCTTTTTATGTGAAAGCGAAAGACATTACATAAAATCGATAAATCTTAGAAACTAACATATTTATTATTACTTTCATTAATCCAACATATATGTTTGTGCTTCCTTATTTGGGTGAATTTTCAGGAAAAAAATTAATTTTTATTTTGTTCAAACCAAGTCCTATTTTTTTTTAATGTTAGAACTCCTACTTCTCAAAATGACATTAAGAACCCGATCGAATTGCATGCTTTTCCAATCAAATCAATTCAGTTTAATTTTTGATCAATTATAAAACTTAAAAGTAAATGAAAAAATATTTATCATATTTATTTTGAAATTTTCCATCCAATACCAATTAGACTTTTTCTACAAATCATTTATCAAATTTCAAAACTTGATAATTAAGGTTGGTGAAGACTTGAACTAATTAAAGTTCAGCTACATTAGTTATGGATAGAATGATAATAATTTGATCAAAAAAATTATAATCAGTTTGATACAACTAGTTTGGTTGAAAAATGGATTTTGGTCAATTATTGATGAGGGTAAAGATTGGGATAGGAAGGTTTAATCTAAAAAATAAAAATAAAAAAATATGAGATTTTTTTAAGCTTAATATTTAGAGTCTCTTTTTACTATTGATAATTTATTATTATTTCAATTTTTTTAAAAAGTTTAATAAAAATATCTTACTATTTATAGTCCTATTATTGTTTATTTTATCTTTTTTTTCTTTATCAATAACTCATGTGATCGTCGTGCATTTTATCGTCATCGTCGATACTCTCTCAACCTATGCTTTCAATTATCGATCGTTGTCACCCAAGCTCTTTTAATCTAAATTTTTTGTTATTAGTCGATACTTTGATGCTATTCAATATTATTTTATATCACTCATTATATCATTGATATTGTTCTCCTCTTATAATGATAGTGATGACGAGGAATAAAAGAAAAAAAAAAGGTGAAATAGATGATATTTATATTTATTTATGGATAATATTTTAAAAATATTAAAAAAATAAAATAAAAATAAGATTATAAATAGTAATCTGATTTTTTTTTCCCGAATTCTATAAGACTCTCACTTTTGCTTTTCTTTTAATTCTATTTGTCGCTTCACAAAATAGAGAAATGGCGTCGAGTGGTGGCGGTACCACCTTCTTGGTGGTGAACGGCGTCCTCTTCACCGGCGACGTTCCCCCTGTCGCGACGTTCCTCCAGTCCAGCCCCGGTACCCTCACCCGTTGCTTCCCTTTATTCCCTATGATAACAGCTGACGCCGACGTTTTCCCTTACGCTCGCCCTCTCTCAGGCGCTTACACCACGACGCGCACCCACGGCGGCGCCTCGCTCGTCCTCTTCTGGGATCGTCACCTCCACCGCCTCGCCCACTCGACCCGCATCCTTGCCCGGTCCCACCCAAGTCTCTTCCTCCTCCCCCTCGGATCGGCCGCAGCCGCCGCCGGCGACTCTACCGCGCTCATCGACTCTATCGAGAATCTGGTCCACGAATCGCTCCTGGTCGGGCTCCGCTTAGCTCTTCGGGAGCGCGACCGCGCCGGGTCCGATGACGAGCTGGCCATCACGGCCTTGGTCCGCGGCCGCCGCGAGACTGACTGCCTCGATGTGCTCCTCCATCTTGGGTTTTTCGTTCCGCCGCCGTTCGGCGCCGTCGGAGCCCATTTAGCGGTCGCTGGCCGCGGGAGGGAGCCGGCGGAGGCCAAGTACTCCGATTGGGTGCGGTGAGCCCGTGGATGTTTTCTCCATCCGTTCATGTGCTATCCATCCACTAGGGTTTAAGATTTCCCTTTACTTACCTCCCTTTATTAATAGTGGTTTGTTATTCTCTTCGATGCTAGGGTTAGGCAGGGTATGGAGAAGGTGAGGCCTCCTTCGGCCACGGAGCTGTTATTGACGAACGACGGTGATAGGATTCTGGAAGGCAGCGTGACCAACTTTTTTGTTGTCTGTAGAAAGGTGAATGCTGCTGAGCTCTCTTGCTCTTAACTGCTTATCTGCTGGTCATGCTTGATCACTTCGATTGGAATTGTTCTATTGATCGTGAGAACTTTTCTGGTGACTTGCAAGGCTCTTTAGCTTTCTGAGAGCATTTTGCCTCCTTGCCAGGTGGTAAATGGTCTCACCGATCTGCCTCCGTCAGATTCAGAATCATCGTGTACATTCGTAGTGCAAACAGCACCTATAAGCGATGGCGTTCTTCCAGGAGTTATACGCCAACTAGTGATCGAGTAAATTCTAGTCCCTTGAACAGCTATTTTGTCATATAATCGTTATATTTGTATAGTGAAAATACACAAATACGACAGATATATTTATGGTTTCTGGATCTATAATTATAAATTTGAAAATTAAGAGACAATCTTTAATGCTTTGAAACAATGATTGTCATTACATCAAAAACCCAGAAAGGTAACCGATGGAACAAATGATTTTCTGAAGTAAGAGATGTCAAAACAAAAAGGTCAGATACACCATCATGAAATCTAGTTGATTTCAGAGGAGTTTAATGGTCGTCGTTATATCTAATGAGGTTAGTAGCTATTCGGCAGCTAGGATGTGAAAAGGCAGTGTGGTCTTGGAAGTTAGCTGATTGATACTTTGCACTCGTGGTGTATCAAGATGAACATTGAAAACCATCAGTCTGTGTTATTCGACATTGCTGTCAATCACAATTGCAGATTTCTCACCTGATAGCTATTACTCTTATCCTACTTATGTGCGTCTTCTCACCATGTTGTGTACTTTAATTCAAGGAAATGTTGGGTAGTTGAACCCATGGCTTGCATGAAAAGGCATGCTTTAACATCCACAAATATCTGAGCTGGAGCTAGAATTTCTATCACTCGTGGTTCTCTCATAAAGGATATTGTGGCATGGTGCTCTTGATGCAATATGCATGGTTCTCTCACTCTTGCATCAAGTAGCTCATTTATATGCCTGCTATATTTGGCACCTTATGTTACTGATGCACTTCAGTCTGTGAACTGGTTATGAGTAATAATTACTTTTACATGGAAGTGTCTCAGACATTTTAAGTGGTAACATATACTCTCATATTAGTTTTAGTATTTAAGTATATAAATCTGATTTTATGTTCTGAGGAGCATGATGATTATTAGAATAATTAATCAGGCTACTTAAAAAATTATCTAACATTGGAATTTTAAGTAGCATATATTATGAACAGTTGTCTGTCATCAGTCCTAGAACGTGAATTTAAACTGATTTGTACTTTTTGGTCTTTTCTGTAATTTTTTCTCATGATTTTACCTTGAATTATGAAGAAAGTGTTGGTTTATTCCTACTTTATTGAAGTTGTATTCGGGTGCATCCTGATATTTTTCCTTTTCAGAAATTGGAAGCTGTTTCATTACACCATGATCTATTGGTTTACTGAGTTCCCTTAGACATTTGAACCTTACAATGGCTATCAAGATGATAAACTAATTAAGTTTACTGTAATGCTATTTTCTGATGATTTATGTGCACGCGCGTGTGTGTGTGTGTGTGTGTGTGTGTTTATATGCAGGATTTGCTCTAGTCTGGGCATCCTCGTGGAGGAATCTGCACCATCATGGTCCAACCATGAGCTTTGGCAGGAGGCCTTCATTACAGGTTAAGACAGTTTTCAATATTTTCAGCAGTTTAATTTCTGTACCACCTCTTTCTTCATTAGTAATTGTGTAGCTTTGATTATCATTGTTATTGAATTTCGAATGAGTATCTAGGTAGTTTATTGTTAAGAGTTATACAGAACATATCATTTTGAGAAGGCGAGAATCTAGGCACTAGAAGAACTTTATTTGCATCTTTTAAGTTGATCCTGTGCAGCAACATATCTCGGCACTAGGACTTTTTTCCCCATTCTGTAGTTTCTTTAATCTATGTTTTTAATGATCTTGTTCTTCTTGGTGTTCTTCACATTGATGTTAGGTCCAAAAAATTGCAAAATGACAACATTGGTTAGAAGCACATTTCTACCTAATTGGGATTGAATCTATAGAATATTTTGTCATCTCCTAATTCCATCTTTAAGTGGTGCTTTATGTTGTTATTTTCTTCAGAAGATAGTTTCTTGTTCTGCAAATTCACTTAAGGATTTGAGTCACTTTAGTCATAGTTATCAGGACTCAACTGGTCAGCGACCCAGCCAACCCTCGGTAAATGGGTGATTGGTTGGCTGGTGGATCAATCAGTTGCAGCGGTTGGTTCAATTAGAAATATATAAAAATATGATCGTGTATATAAATAAAATTGTCTTCAATTTTGTGTTTTTCTTTTCTTGTTATCTTTCCCTTTTCTGCTACCTGACCTTTTTTTTTCCCTTCTTTTTTCCCTCTTCTTTTCTCTTCTTTCACTTGGCTCCTCATTTTTATTTGATTTTTTTTCCTTTAATTCCCTCCTCGTGTTAATCTGCTGCTGCTTCTCCACCTCCTCCTCCTCTCTTCTTCTTTGTCTCTGCCTCCCCTTCTCATGTCTCTGCTCTTCCTTCACTCTCCTCCACTTCACCTTCTTCTTCTCCATCAGCTTCCTTTTCTTATTTTCTGTTTACCAAACATCTCTTCTATATCCTAAGAACAATTATAATATGGTGACAATAAACAGACTTCCCGAAAATGAAATAGCATGAATGTTTATGTTTTTTATCTATCTAAAATTACAAATGTATGAATGATGGTAAGCACACCCCTAATAGTGGGAGAGTATCCATGTAGCCGGCCATACATTTGTTGAGATGTTGTTCATATGTTTGTTGAGCAAAACATATATGTTTGCTTCCTGGCTTGGTCTGATATCGTTTAAAGGTAGCCTGAGGCTTGTGCAGCATGTTGAGACAATTCAAGCTCCAACTTCATTTAAAGAGTTTCACCTGAAAACTTGGAAGGAGTTGTCATGGGTAGTGAAGCGGTTTCAGGTGTGTGTACTTTCTATTTTCAGAATTTTGAGAAGCAATTATGATTATTCTTCTTCTGACTGCTATTGTTCAATGGAAAACAGGGTATAGGGCATATCACTAGACAAATTCAGGTATGCACCTTTTCCTGATAATCACTTATCTTGTTTTGTGTATACTTAGTCTCTTGATTTGCATCATATGAACAAAATGTTTACCTTTCATGTCCTTGCTGATGCTACTTGTGCATTGGTTTGAGCAGCAAGTGTATTTTCTACTTGTATATATAAGAATCTTTAGAGAATTTGAGTTGGCATTTGTTAGATGCTTGATGGTTATATTAAGCTTTTCTAATTCCAATATCATTTTTTAGAACTTATTTTATTCAAAATCATATTCTACCCTAGCAAACTACATGACAAGAAATTGAAACAGGATAATTATAATGGAGAAAGATTTTGAAACTATTGTGCGACCACTGACTGCCTCTTAGGTTAAAAACACCATTAAATAGTTGTAAGAATTTCTTTGCTTTGTGGGCTGGGTTATTAAAAAGCATAATAACTTATAAAATTTGTACTATTAAATTGATTTTGAGATAGATGAACGATACAGCCATAGAAGGTAGAACAAGAAATGTTAGTTGTCATGAATAATTAGGGGATGTATTGAATGAAAATAAATTGAATGATAGCTGTTCAAGGTTGACTCCTCAAATTGCCAAATGCACCAAAAAGATTGGGCCAGTTGATCGACATTTGTCTGAAAAGAAAGGAAAAGCAAAGAAGATTTTGTTGGAAACAATAAAAAAGGACTTGTTAATCTTTTAATTAATTAGTTAACGAACAATAGTTTCTTATGGAGCTCAATGATGGAGAAGTGTTCATGTCGTTGACCTTACTCGTTGGGAATTATACCTTGTCGTCATTGCCATTGTTCTGCTGGTATGATATAATGGTAAGAATATTGCAAGTGACTTACAATTTGCCCTTGGCTATTGACATGCCAAACTTAGGCTCAAAAACCCATTAGTGATTGATTGGTTGTCTTTATCCTTGTGTTCTTTCCTGAGATTTCTGACTCTAAATAAAGCATATTATGTGCCTCCGCTTTATGTTGCTGTGTCTTTCATGTTCTTACCAAAAATAGTATGACCTTTCATTAAGCTGCTGGCTCACAGAGTGAATTAAGCAAAAGGATGGGAGCAGATGGATACAAGATAGGTCAACATTCCTAAGACCGATAAGCACACTGCTTAGTCCAATTAGTATCAGTGGTACGAGGATAATATACGTAAGACGGTGGCATCACTAAGAAGATTGCAAAATTCTTACAAACGGAGTTGTCATGGACACATCAAGAGACATTGCTGTTTTGGTCAGCTACATCTAACCTAATGGATTGATCATTACAATAAGGCGTAATTTATCTCATTTTACTCTAGCTGCAGAACCAGGTATGCAACATCATGCCAAAACTTAAATCTTAATTTCAGCATAGATTTTTATTGATAATTTTTACAAAACGTGATTACAATCTTACCAGCATTAGACCTCATTCTACATTACTATTTGCTCCATGCCGAACTGATGTGATGAAAAGCTATCGTATGTTTCTCCTGATTAGGGCCAACGCTTCGAATCAATAAGCTGCAGCACCGTCCAGCTTGTGTTATATGAGGTGATCTAATTGAAACACATCAGTACGTGACTACATTGCTCGACCACCTTTAAATGCTATGCTATAACGTGGATATCGGCGAAGGTGCAAAAAGCTCCAAGTTTGATCGATTCAAAGGTTTATGAACTTATGTAGATTTGTTTAAAGGGTAAGTAATGAAGCATACTTTACACTTGTAGAAGTTGGTTTCAAATTCTCACATTGATAAGTGAAACGGGTGGCGATATAACTTGCCAACGTTATATCTCTATTTGCATGCGGGTTAGGAAAGTTTTATCTTTAATTTTATGGTTTTCTTATGTTTAAAGAGAAATTAATTTATCATGTGAAAGGAATGAATTTTCTCATGCTTTACCTAAAAAGGGAAAGAAAAAAACATAAAAATCATGTGAGTATGATTTATTTAAGTCCTAAATCTTAAATGAGTCTAGTAAAATCACTTGAGGTAAAAATATAACGGGTTTGATATATTAATTATATATTAGTATTTTTATAGTTCATTTCAAATATTTGACAAATCAGATGCTTATATTCCTTCAATCAATTCCACGATCGGAAGCGGATGGATCATCCAGTTTTCTTTTTTTAATGTCAATTGCTGATGTCCTTTTTAATTTTAAGAATTGATTTGATCAAATCAAATCAGATGATGGTTGACATAAATAAAGAAATATAAGGGGTCATGTCGACCGTCGCTCCCGTCTTTTTTTGGCCGTGACTCGGAACCAACTTTTGACGGCTGTCATGCATCCCGGCCTTCTGTCGGGCATCGGTTCTCCCTGCCGTTGGGTCCCGCTCCACCGACCATAACGTGTGGCTGTCACAACGTGGGTCCCACCCACCTTCCCCTCCGTCCGCCTTATTCCTCCGTTCCTTCCGTCCGTCCGTCCTCCTCCGTAGCTAAGGTAGAGAGAGAGAGAGAGAGAGGGGGGGGCGAGGGGGGACATAAAATGGTTCGGCAGCATCACGTTCGTCTCAGTGAAGGAGTCCACCAAGCTTGCCCGCACCCATACGATGCGCGTCTTCCAATCCAACGGTTCGATTCGTTCCATATTGCGTCGTCCTCAGTCCGATCGAAGACTGATTGATTTGGTCAACCGTTCAACGATCAACGTCTGCATCAATCCGTCTCGTCCTCAGTCCGACCTGAAACAATACCCGGCGGCCGGCTGATGTGGCTCATCGCCGTGAGCTCCACGTTGGCCAGTCGCCATTTGGCCGATCGCGTGACGTCCGCTAGTTTTAGACTAAAGACAGCCAAGGCATGAAACCGAGCCTCACTTGGAATCTCAATGGGAAGCGCGTGAAGCAATTCATACATACATCACATTCGCACGCCATGAAAGCTTGGGAAGGGCGGTGGGGCTCGGTCCACCGAGGAGTGATGTTTTGTGCTTCACGCCAAGGGTGGGTGGGACCCTTCTCTCGAGGAGTTTGTGGTTGAAGACGCGACTCCACCATTCTTTTCCTTCCTCCTTTAATAATAATAATCATAGTAGTAGTAGTAGTAGTATTTTTCCGGGATCAAAGACGAACGCATTTCTTTCGTACATAGTCTAATCATTCCTCCCTCTCCTCTCTCTCTCTCTCTACCTTATTTTTTATGGGCTGAGGGGAGAACTCAATTCTGCTTTCCTCTCTGTCACCTTGGCTTCCCCTGGAGAGAGACTTCTCTCTTCCTTCGGCGTGCATGGAGATCTCTAATGCTCGCCATCAGGTATGATCGACAGTGGGAATTCACTAGCCAAGAACTAGTTTCTCTTGCTTCTTTCCTCATCTTGTCCTCTTCATCATATAGCCTCTTTCATTTCCGGTTGATCCATGATGAGCCATTCTTCTCATCTTTCTCGGCTTAAATCTAAAGTCGGTGTTGCTCATCGCGTCGTGCTCCCTTCTCTAACGTATTAAGAAAGAGATCAAGGACTTTGATTGTTTGATTGGGTTCTTTTGTGTATCGTAAATTCATTCGGCTATGTAGTTTCCTGATAGGGCTGCGGCCTTGGCATGTTTCAAAGCGAACACATTCCGGTGGAGATTCCGACACCTGAAGAAAAAAGATTCTCCATTTCTCATTTTTATGCTCCTTGTGTTTCTGCACTGTGTGAAGGCCGAGATACCAAAGAAACCTATTCTTGGTGTTTCCCTCTTCTTCCATTCGGATGACTGTTTGCGTGAGAAAGCACTTTTGTCTGTTTCCTAGGGTTTGCTCATGCATCCTCCATATACTTCCAACATGAACTAGAGATTTTAAGAGGATTTCTTTTTCTTTTCTGGAAGCGACTACGCGCTGTTCCTTCTCTTTTGCGAGAACAGATACAACCAGGGAGATCCATGTTCTTCTTCTTCTTCTTCTTCTTCCATTATCCTTCCCAAGTCCTTTGGTCTGACCAATAAGTGTTCTTCCTTCTTGTATTCATCTACTTGAAGGCGTTTCAGACTTGCATCTTTGATTTCTGACATCCCACTATAGCTCTTGTAGATAAAGTTGCAGCGCAGCATGTGGGCTTGTTTCCAAGGACAGAATCATTCATGACTCGGTTTTCTAAACGCATGATGCAGAAAACTACAAGTACAGAGAAGGGAATAAAGGAAATAATATATTCACATGGTATTACAACTTGGTAGCGAAGTGTGTGTGCCCTCTAAGAGCAGTAGTTGAGAGATTTCCGCTTTCTGAACGTAGCGTCAAAGCATCTCTTAGATTTTGTAGGTGATTGGAGTTTGGTAATGTCTTTTTCGGTGTACCCACAGGCAATGGGCAGCCGTGGGCTGGAGGAAGTAGTCGTGGCATGTCCCAAGACCCAGCAGCAGCAGCAGGATAGGAAGGCAAGGCCTCATCCGGAGCACGCCCTGCAGTGCCCCAGGTGCGCCTCCACCAACACCAAGTTCTGCTACTACAACAACTACAGCCTCTCCCAGCCCAGATACTTCTGCAAGGGATGCAGGAGGTATTGGACTCAGGGAGGCTCCCTCAGGAATGTTCCAGTGGGAGGTGGATGCAGGAAGACCAAGAGATCCTCCTCCTCTTCATCCAAGAAGGCAGCCCCATTCCTCGTCCCTCCACCCCTTTCACATGATCCGAGTGACGACCTCACGAGTCTTCAAAAGCCACTGCCGATGAAGCAGTTTGGTTCGGATCATGAGAATGGCCATAACTTTCTCGTAGGGAACACAAACACCGACCCGTTTTCTTTCCTCGTAAACGATTCTGACCCAATGGCATCTGCTCCAACCCCAACGAAAGGCTTCCTCGACTACCTAAGAAATGGCTTGGTCGACATCTCAAGCCCGAGCAGCTTTAGCAACATCGACTATGACTACGGCCTTGGAACCAGTGGCAGCTGGGGGATGCCAACCGGTGCAGGGCTGAGTGGTGCAACGGCAGGCACGACGACTTGCCAAGGGTCATGCAAACCTATGGACGGAGGGGATGGCCACGTAGAGATGAGTCTTCTATGGCAGGATGGATCCATGGATTCAGAAAGAGATTACTGCTGGAACGGCGTCGGTCCTTCTTGGCAGGGACTAATCAATAGCTCCTTGCTGTAAGGTGCAATATTTATGGATAGCTGTTGTATTTTTGTTCTGCAAGCTGTTCGACTCTCTCATGTATCTTCCCATCTCCTCTCTCGTTTCCCTTGATATTATTTTATGGGAGTGGTGACCTCAAAATTATATGGAGATCGGTATGCAGTCACTCTCTTTGCATTGCATCGTTGGCCGCAGGAGCATCATCTTTTGTATGCAAAAGGAGCAGTGGTTCTTTCCAGGGCAAGGAAATGGTCGTGGATACATCATGAACGATTCTGGAAAGGAGTGGGTGGTGGTGTTCCCGAAAAATTCTCTTCATGATTGCTACTCATCGAAATCGTCTTTGGTTTGCCTACGGAGAAGAAAGGTGGCAAATCTGCACAAAGAAACATAAGAACACACCTCATCTAAGTCTGGGACTCTGGAATCCTGGAGGTGGCTTCGTGGACAAGCATAGAAATCTAGTGGAACATGAGATCGATGTTAGCAGTAGTGCAATCTGAGATACCGTTTTCTTGCTCACTGGAATGTCATAACCTACAATCTTTGAAATACTAATCTATTAGTTTTTTCTTTGACTTTAGTTCATCTCTCTTTTTTTTCTTTCTATTCAAGAAATATTTAAGATGATAGAAAATTGTGGATCAAATTTTACTATGTAATTCGATTCTTTGCTTAGTAACGTAAGGAAATATCTTCTCCTATTCATATTCCTTTTTCTTCTACATTTATACGACACACCTTATCGTGCTATCTGATTACCATTCATTACCCTTCTAATTCTCCTGGAGATTAGATTGCAGGCTGTTAAACAGCGAAGTGACGATGCTCGATCTCCTTCGTCATAAAATCCAGTCGAGCTTATTGGATGGCGATCGAAGGCTTTTTACAATGGGCTCTTGAGAAGTAGACCATCTGTGGCATGTCATTCCTCATATCTTTCATGCATCAGATGTTGTTTTCTATAACTTCTCATTCCCTTTGATTGTGCTTCTTCTCGACTCCATGGAAATTTCATCTCTCTCTTGATCAGCAGAATCTGATCAGTGTGTTCTCGAGCTTTGCATGTCAACGACGCTCTCGTACGGTTTGCATTGCGACTTCACGTCACCGTCACTTGTATCAGCACAGAGAAGCACAACAACTGGCCTCGCTGTTCATTGCATGCATCACCATCGTCGACCATGTCTTCCTATCGGTCCTACTCCTTATCTACTACTGTTCTGCTCTCATCCTACATGTCCCCCTTATCAGCCACTATATGCTCATCCCAAAGAAAAAGGTCTTCATCGTTTTATCTTCCTCACCAGCCACACATTCTCATTTTTCCTCCAACTCCACAATATTTATATATCTTCATATTTTGAAAAAAAAATATATAAAAAATAACTTTTTATGAATATAAATAAAAGTTATTGACCTTTATATATATATTTATTGTTATTATTATTTTGGCGACCAAAGACGAGCGTGAGTTGGGATCGAAGTGACTAATTGCCGAGCTCTATCGACTAGAATTGTAATCCAATGGTGGTGAATGATCAGGCGGTGGTGGCCCACATGGGTGGTCACGGCAGATGAGACTTCGTCGGTGCCATTGGTCAGGCTAAATCGTAGGACGTGTCAGTAGTCCTCGTGCACCTTTAGGTGGGGCCGTGGCTGCCTCTGGGCCCATCAAACAAAAGCAGCGATCGAATCATTTCATCGTGCATCGAACGAGAAATCGAAAGGGTGAATCAAATCAAGAAAAGATCAGACGAACTCGAACAGTAATATCTGAATCGAACGGTTCAAATCCGAACACGAGCAACCCGTTCGGCTACTTAATTGAAAGGCTAGACTCGGCCCAATCGGCCCATTTGATGCGAGCCAATTGAGTCGGATCAGCCGAATCAAACATCCACCACGCTTGCGATAGACACTAACAGAAAACTATTTTTTTATTATTGTTTATTAAATGATAAGAACTGACAGTGCGTTATATATATGCCCCAAAAGACAGCGCACGGGGTTGAATTGAGACACAGATTGGAAGCCGGAGGGAAGCGGTGGTTGCTTCCGTCGGTGAGTAATCCTCCCCTCTTCGTTTGGTGGTCGTCGTTGATTCTTTCTTCCTCGACGACGACGATGGGCTCATGTCGTCGTGTCGTCGAGTTGATTTCTCCCCTTTTGTGCCCTTTCGAACCCTAACCTAAATTTCCGATCGAAGGCAGATCTTTAGATCTCGGCGCTAATCTATCGAGATCGAGGCGCGATACAAGAAATCTTCTACGGACTGGAAGGTATGCCGTTATCTTGTAGATCGACCCCGTTGTTGCCTCTCGATTGCCGACATGGCGTCCGATCGACGTTTATTTTACCTGCCAAAAAATTTTCTCATGTGTGGTTCATGTTTGTCTTGGTTTAAATTTGGTATATGCGTTGGGAGTTGCACTTGTCTATGGTAAATCCATCGGCTCGGGCGCGCTTTTCGCTGGAAAATTTGACTGACGAGTATTTTGGAATTGATATATCCGAAATTGCCAGAAGGGAATTTGCCTTCTGTGACGATGTCCTGTCTCTCTGGACGTGGAAAGAGGAAGATCTTGATATTGATTTAATACCTCACAGTTCTTGCAGGAAACCTTTGTAATCACACCGATCATTTTGTCAGTCTTTTACTTTATACAATTTGGGTTGCATATACAAGGATGAAGTTTCGGATCTTTAAGATTTCCCCCCCTTGATTCAGTCTTCTATTGTTGAGTTTTGAGCTTGGTTTCATGAAGCCTTCTGGATTGGGCAGTTTTCCTCACAATTAAGTCTTATGCTCTCTGGTGCGCGTCAAGCTACGTGGATAAGGTTTCTCTCATTAATTTTATAAGAAGATATAGTTCCTAGTTGAATTTAAAGTTGAGTTTAAAAAAAATGGAAGGAATTTTCATCACATCAAATACACTCGAGATTCAGACCTATTTCTTGTGCAACAATTTCCTAACCAACCAGAATGTCTCAACAAAGACAAAAGGTTGAGTTTTGATGATGGAAGTTATCCTGAGTCACTTTCCTTATTAGTTGCTCTTAAGGGATCACTGAAGCGTCAAGACATTTTGTGGCCATCTTTTGATGTTTGGTGGAGCTCAACTTTTTTGGCATTTGCAGGTGTCTTTTCTGCTGATCAAAGCTTATCATGTAATCTTTGACAACCCTCTTTTGGTGCCTGAGCCAATCATGACTCTTCCTTCTTCAGGGAGGAGGAGTTTTACATTTGACTTTGTGAGTCAAGGTAATGACCGTGATGGCAGTTCTAGCCATTTGTCCTTCAGATAAGTGTAGGAGAACAGTTCATTCGTCCCATTTAGTGTACCTGAGATTCTGTTTTCTCCTGCAGTAATAGGTTAATTTTCCATCTGTTTTTTAGTACAGCGTTTGTTTCAATTTAATCGTGGCAAGGGCGAAAAACTAAGAACGATCTTCTTCTTGAGAGCTTGATAAAGATCCATCATCTATCTTTTGGGGGTATTCGACCTTTTATGTAATAGATATATCTCTGTCGCTATGCTCATCTACATATCTAATTAGCCTTATTTAAAACTTGATTTTCTTCCCAGGAATGATATAAAACTGACTTTGGCATTTCTGAAGGTAATGCCATGAACTGAATTTTGGCTTGATTATGACATAGAATACAATCAAAGCCTGTGAAGATTATTCTCTTAGATTATTGATTTAATTCATCTTCCTCTCCATGCAAATGTTCTGACTCTTTTTCTTGAGCATTGTTTTTTATACCTTTAGATTACTTTTAGTGAGCTATTTGATATACTAATGTTTCTCTAAAGCTTCCCATCTGTTTCATGGGCATGCTACAATTTTCTGCAGTTTAGATTGTCGTATGTCGAATTCAACACTTCTTATTCTTCTTTTTTGTTAGATCTTTTGGTATGTTTTATCAAGAAAGCCATGGTATCTGTCACATGGGAAGCCTTGTTTTTCTTCTAAGGTCGCAAATAAGTACTGTACAATATTTTATGATATAAATTTTGTTATCAGTTGTTTTCCCTGATCGGCGTATTCTTGCTTTAGGAATCCATGGTTAGAAAACCTTTAGTGACATCTACAAAAATCACCATCATCACCTTGCAATATATTATTTTGTTTTCTGCAACTTAAGTTTACAAAATTCATAATCATGAAATTCTCTCAATTCCCAATTTGAATTATTCCACAATCATTTGGAAAAATCTTGACTTCATTACTATATTGCCAATGGTAACTCACTTCCTTTTTCTGCATAGTCAAGTAACTAAGCAAACTCATATATCAAATTTGCGCAATTCTGGGTCAGCCATCAACCTTAGGCTAAATTGTACAGAAAGATCAGAGAAGCGAAGGCATTGATATTACTTTTAAGGAAGCAGTTTAGTAAGTGAAATTTGTTTGGATTATTCTTCTGATCAGCTGTTATGACAAAGACTTTCCAATTTAGACATTGAGCTTTTCATTACACACAAAGCATAAACATATGATGATTGGGTGAGTATAGAAAACTATCATCACATTCAGATTTTTATGATTTTAAGTCTTCTTAATTTCTCTTTATGCTGTTGCTCCATGTTGTGATTAACAGATCTAGACAATAAGCAAGTTTGCATAATAATTTGAGTGAAATATAACTGAAGATGGATGGATGGACCCACATTGTTGTTATCACACTAATATTATTCTCTGTCATTGGTTTCAAAGCTTATTAGTGGTATAAAAATTTACTTGGGTTGGGAATGGACAAGAATCCTAATATTAGCCACATCCTTACATTCCAGATTATTTTAGATATCAATGGCGAATCATAGTGCTTACCTCAGGTGCTCTTATTCTTGTAGATTTTTATATGCCACCTCTGAAGATTAGCTGGTCTTGTCTAATTCACAGTTCCATAGTTGTAAATGTATGTTGCTTCAGTGCTAATAACTTTTCTTGGAAACTGCCACGGTAGAAGTTGTCCGGTAACCATAATTTGGAATACCAGGGACCATTAATTTTGTCATTTGTCTTGGAACTCAATTCTGCACAGGTGAGTTGCAGGTTAAGTTGATCCTTCTATTCAGCAGTTAGAGCATCACCATAAAGTCACTTAATATTTATTATGTCGTGGACTGACTGTTCTTAGCATGTTGAGGTTGGGTTTCCCTGGGGAAAGGGTAAAAAAGGGGGGGAAATCATTTTTGTATCTTTTTTTCTTTCTTCGATCTCTGAACTATTTCCAGTCTTTGTTCAGGCAATTAGTTTCACGAGGGTCACAAATTTGACAGTCATTCATAGGTGGCTTTTTATAAGGTAGGTTACGTTGACAGCATTTTTTGTCAGTTTTCAACTGAATCATAACTGGTGTTGCAGGAACATTTTTTACCATTTGGCCCATGAAGAAAAGAGTTTGGAATCTTGAGTTTTTAGTTTTTAAACAAACTATCAAGTGTTAACACCTTCAGCTTTGAGGCCCTTTAATGCTGGCCTCATATCTTGATGACATACCAATGTTGCCTATCTGGAGTTTTAATACATCAACAGCAGCATGAGGCTCCTTGAATTTTTTTGTCTCCTTGGGTTCTTCAATTATTATGTCAGAAGCAAGGTTCAATTCAACATCATTCTGGGATGATAATATTTGTCGATTAGCTTCTCTGAGTTGGAAAATTGAAGTGGTTATGCAAAATATGCAAAGGAGCATCAATGATGTGATGGCCCCATGATACGTTGGTAATCTTGTGATGCCCTTAATGAAGATGATGTTGGTACAACCATACGCTATAATTACTGTTGTAGCGCCTGCTGATAAATCTGAAGATAGGATGACAGTTACTTTTTCAACCTTAAAGATTTTTCCCATGATGGTTGGATGATCAATGCCTTTGCACATTTATTCGTCTCTGAGTAGCATAGTATTTAAGATCAGTGATGATACATTATATTTAACAAAAGAAATATTTTTGGTTGGTGGTAGCGCCCACACCTAACAGGCTTTGGTTGTTATGGTGTATGAACTGGTCGCAATCTTTGGGGATCTGTATTTGAGTTTTAGTCAGTTTACATACATCCTGCAAATGGAATAGGCCATCAATCACTTTTGATTTTTTTTTCCCTCAATGATTACCCTCTGGATGGTGTGATGATCGGAAATGTGGAAATAAAACGTGTGCATGCAACCATCCCTATTGGTGCCTGTGTATCACTAAAAGAACTGATGATGGCAGTGAAAGTTAATTTTGGGTGACATCGCTTCATTGCATATGCTGTGATGACATTGGTCAGAGCTCCATTTAACTTGCCAGAATTTGTATGTTATCTTTCAGCATTTTAATGATACCTATTGATTTGCAATCTCCATTTTTTTTTTACTTTTTACTATGGTCATGTCTCCTCTGAACCCATGTTTTTATCATCACTTCAGATAAGGCATTATTCAATGTTCACGAGGTTCTGGACCATGTAATAATTTGCTACTAATTTTAGAGATAGATTTAGAATTTACACTCATTGGATTTTGGAGTAGTGTGATCAATTGTACAGAACAAAGTTATTGTTCATCTGATAATATTGCTTAAACACGTGTCAGCTTCTTTGGTTATGGATGCTGGAAGTATCTTTCATGCAAAATGCTCCTCTCAAACTTCTGTGGATACTGTTTAGAGTCGAGATGTTGTCATTTTTATTATTGGAAGCCTGTGTAGCTCTACCATTTTGATCTCTTCAGTGTACCATGGTCTATTTGGAAGTCCATAACATTTTATGGTGATTATCTATCCATTTTTCTTGTTGGGTCTCCACTTTAGCTTCCTGAAGTTAAAAAGTTCATGATCTGGTTATCTATCTTATACAGCACAGACCCGAAATACAAAATGTCGTTAAAAAGAAAATTGAAGAAGCACAACTAGAAAAGTGTTTGGTGCCGTTTCATGTCTGGTGGACTTTGTGCAACTGGAATTTTTAAAGTCCCAGTCTGTAAGTAGAGAAATATGATCTTTGAGTGCCTAGACTGAAGAGTAGCAGTGCAACTGTTGGCTAAGTAAGGTCTGAGCAGCCAGATTCTTTTGCATTGTACTAGGTCTAAAACTTAGAGGTTCTTGGTTGCTGGTGGTTATAAGGTTGAGCCAGAATGCCCCTCTAGAAGTAAACATTATTTGAATTGCTTTGTTGATTGATGATAGCAGCAATTACTTGGGGTGTTCGAGTTGCAGTCAGACATTGTCTGACGATATGGATCTCTTATTGGTATTTAGTGAATGACTAGAAGGATTATTCCAGACTGCAGATAGCATTTGATATTGGGAAGTAGCAAAGTAGCACATTTATGGTCTTTGTTAGCTCCTCAAAGTGAGACTGGGACAACCAGTGACTATGATGCAGCTTTTATTAAGATTGGATTTCTGTCTACCAACCCTTTGGTATGGGTGTCATGAGATGAGATTGACTGGTAATCTATTGTTATACCTGTATATTTTGGAGGATATGCAACATAATCCCTTGGTTATGATTGTTGATAACAGTGTTCTTTTGCTTTAATAACAGCATGCAAGCTAAGTTTGATTTGAGATGCAATATGGAATTTTAGTTTTTTTTATTTATTTGTGAATTGTATTACTTGTTATCATAGTGAAAATTTCTAGTCGAATATCTTTTGTATTTTCTATGCCTTTAGAGTTCACAGTCACAAATCTACCCTTGGCCGGTTCAAGGACCAGGAATATGGGAACTGATGCTGGCTGTGGTGATTCCCAGGGTATTCAAGCAATTCTGGATGTATACATTCATGCTTTATAGTTCTACGGATTGGCAACAGTCTTAAAGTATGGTGCTAGTTGAATACCCAAGATTAATGTTCTATTGGAGAACTTCTGCTCTCTATTTGACTTTGATTTTTGCCCCTGAGTAGACTGTGTTTTTTAAACCAAAAGATCAATATATAAATATGGTGTACACAGACAGATACATACACATATGTGTATATGATATATTATGGGTGAATAAACTTTACATATACCCACTTAGGATGGCCACCAAAACAAAGGGGCGAAAATCAATGAACCCAAAACTTAAGGAGTGGGAATAAAATCTTGGTTCAACAGGGATTTCGAATTTTGATTACAAACTAGTCAAGCAAAAGGCCTGTTATCAAAATTTCCTTTTACATGTAAAATCAAATTATTAGACTAATTTCTTTTAATTTTTACAGAGTTGATGCTGATTTTAGTTTGACAAAGAGGCTATGGAACATAGACACTTGGTTGGTCAACCTCAGATGTCTGTGAGGGATCAAGAGCAAATATGGAATCATCCACACCCTGATCCTCGGTCAAACTTGGGTGATTGATCAGTTTTATGAATCAATATTTCATCATGATAGTCAATTTTTAACAAGTAATTCAGTTTATTCCTTTAAATCTGTTTGCAGGACCTGGTACTTTCATATCTCCTGAAAATATTGCAGTTTGTGGCCCAAATTCTGTGGCATTTGCTAATCCTGCGTCTGCAGCAAATTATCCTGTCATGCCAAATTTTAACATAGAGGCTCCCTGCTATGTAAGAGCTAATTCACGAATGGCTCAGGAATCTTACACGCCTTATCCATCTGTTCGCAGCTCTAGTCAATTTCCACCATATTATGTCCTGCATGAACCTTGCTTCAACCAAGTCACTGTTGGGGATATTAATGGCACGATTAACCCTCCCACAGACTATGATGGAGCAACATATAAAAGGAAAATGCCAACAATCCAAACTTTTCCTGACAGTGGAAGCACAAATGGACATCGTAGTGATGCAAGTTCTTCCAATTGTCCTGTTTCGACTGGGCTTTTAGAATCAACACATACATTAGGTCCTCATTGTTTCCTACGGGATCCTGTCAACATGGCCTCTAGTTACAGAAGCAACAATCTGCTATCTTCTGAGGAAGATCACTGGAATGTTAGAAGTAGACCTGCCAGTGTGCTTCATCCTGGTAACATCTCGTTGACAAACCATTCATCCAGCAACTTCTCTGACCATTTTCATCCACTAGCAAATACTTCTGGTGTGAATTTGCCTGGGCATCGGAACCTTGCTCCTGTGCCTCTGGATCCCCATATAAGGCTTATGTCTTCAGGTTTGTCCAATTACCACCTTTGTACTTTGTATATACACTTTTGTCACTTTGTAGTATATGGTGATAATAAATTGTTTTCTAATGTGACCTACATATTGCAGGGATTGGCTCCTTCAATCATGAGATGAACCAGTTGCCTGGACGCCATGCCACCAACATTGCTGTGGATATAGATGGTCGTCGCAACTTCTTTCTCATTCCAGGTTGGCCTTCGCCTGACTTAATGGTGGATCGCAGTTCCTATAGCCAAAGAACATCATATAGGGCCAACTCAAGCTACCGATCTGTGGGTTCGGAAGCCAATTTGGTGGATTTTAGGCTACCAGCAGTGGGAAGAGTTGTCCCTCCACGGTATCCGGGGCATCCCTCTTTGCAAGGGCATATGAATGAGAGGAATGGGAGCATAAGGATCCGTGATGATGGGGATGAGGGCATCGGCCACAGTAGATGGGCATCAGAGGTGAAGTTCTGATTACCAGAGAATAAACTATGATGCTATTATTGCAGAAATAATTTCTTCCTCTTTACTCCCTCGTATCTGAGGAGAATAATTCGTCATGCATTGACATTGCAGACTCTAGCTGTGATGGATCGGTCAACCTTGTATGATTCCAGAAATTTGTTTGATGAGCATCATGACATGAGACTAGACATAGATAACATGAGCTATGAGGTAAAGAGAGTTTTGCATAATCCAGTACTTGATGTAGTGATTTTTGCCTAAATCGATCCAATATCTACTCTTTTATTTTGTAGGATCTTCTTGCTTTGGAAGAACGGATTGGTAACGTGAACACGGGTCTATCAGAAGTTGCCATCTCCAGATGCTTGATGGAGGCAATTTACTGTTCAGATCAAACGCTGGGTGACCATGAGAAAGGACGCTGCACGATATGCCTGGTGAGGTTTAATAAATCATTTCATCAGACATTTTCCATCTTGTGCAAGCACAAGTAGAAAACATATTTCTACGTTGACCACGGAACCTGTCTTTTGCTACTTAACCTGATTGTTATATTCTATTCTATATCATGAACAGGAAACATACAAGGGAAAAGATTGTCTTGGAAGATTGAGTTGTGGACATGATTTCCATGCTTGTTGTATTAAGAAATGGTTACTGATCAAGAATGCGTGCCCAATCTGCAAGGCCTCCGCTCAGAACGGTTGTTTGCTGGAGCAATAAGTCTGTCTTGGATGATTATTAGGTCACTCGGTTATCCTGTTAATTTGTAAATAGACTTTATTTGTGGGACGACATACTTCATACAGCTTTGTATAAAACTATTTTTTTTTCCAAACTTTCTTTTTCCCAAAATGAAGTGTTAATATGCTTTCAGAAGTTCTCCATGAAATGAGGGGTTTTTTGTTTTTTGTTTTTTTATTTGTACATGTAAAATGTCTCGGCTCTTGTTACTACTACTAGTGTGGCATATGACACAGCCCCTTTAGCTTCAGAGGGGCATACATAGGTACCGGAAGTTTAAAGAGTCTCATGGGAACGGGACGTCAGGCACTGCCAGCCCCAGGGGGCATGACTTGCACTTGTAGTATATGCCCTTTGATGCAAGCTTTTCTTTTGTGGAATACAAGCGTGTTCTTTCTATGCCATTGAAGAGTTGACTCGTTCTTTAAATTAGTGTTGAGAGCACTCATAAAAGAAAGTCAACTTAGACATCAGAAATGAGTAATCGGGCAGTGTTGACTCCTCTCGATAAAAAGAATTTTCCTTTGGGGGGATAATTTACCGAAAAACAGTCTTTTACTGAGAGATTTTTATAAGATGCTGTTATCATATTTTGATTTTTATCAAAGGGTTTTTTTTATTAAAAATATCTTCGTTGATAAAAAGACTGTGACTATCCTCAACTCAACTATGGTTGGCTTAGAATTTTTAAGATTGAATCGATTTTTTTAGTTAAATCCGACTAGATTATTAATTCAACTAAATTTTAACTAGACTGTTTCTTGTTTTTTTTCAAACTATTATCATCTCCACTTTCACTCCGATTGTCTCCTTTGCCACCTTCTCTCCTTACTTTACCTATCTTCTCATTGACTTTCTCCTCCACTTCCTTCCTATTTATTAGCTTCTTCTTCCTTCCACTCCATCATCTTTGTCTCCTCCTCCTTATCCTTCTCATCCTCATTGACTTTCCCCTCCGCACCCTTCTTATTAGCGTCTTCCTCCTTCTTCTACTCCATCATCTTCGTCTCCTCCTCCTTATCCTCTATTATGACCTTCTCCTTCCCGACCCCTTAGACTTTCTCCTCCTCATAATCCACTCCCAACGCCATCATTGCCTCCTCTCTCCTCTTTCTCATTCTCCTCTTCACATTTTTCCTCCTTGTTATCCCACTTCAACTTGAATGTTACCTGCTCTTCGTTCTAACGGTTTATTTTAAAAAGAAGTTACACTCAAGTTGATCATTCAACACAAAAATAATATTATTTTTAAAAATTAATTATTATTAATTCATATGAAAAAAAATTATACTAGATATATTATATCTCGTCATTGTAATTCTAGAGATGTTTAGATAGATTTAACAAAAAAATATAAGGAGTTATACTTGAGTTACAATCAATCAAAAATTTAACTTAAAACTATCTTATTTCAAAAATAACACTCTAAATTTATATAAAAATAGAAAAATAATACTAAATATATTATATCTCAACTTAGTAATACTAAAGAAGTTTAGAAAGATTTAGTGAAAATTTAACTAATTATAGTTTATCATCAATTCAATCAAAAATTTATTAACCCTAAAATTATATTAAAAAAATAAATAAACAAAAATAATGTTAAATGCCTTAAAATCATGTCTATTATTTTAGAAAAAAAAAATTAGATTGATTTGATGAGGATATCTTGATTATACTCATATGTTTCATATATTCAACAAAATTCAATTCAATTCAATTCGATCCAAATGGTTAGATTGGATCAAATCGGCCCATGTATCTATGGGTGTAAAACAGATCGATTCAAAAATATTATCAAAGGGACGTCCGTGAGTAAAACTTAACTATGCAGATACCAGCTAATAAAAACCTAATACTATAGACTTTTCCGCTAATTCCCTTTCCCCCTCTTTCTCTCTCTCTCTCTCTCTCTCTCTCTCTCTCTCTCTCTCTCTCTTCGCTTCCGCTGCTATTGTTGTCCTTTCTCCCCCCCAACCGACCGACCCTTGATCTGATTGCATTATGGTTCGCTCATCATTAAAAGTACAGAACCAAACAAACAAGTCTCTTCGGTAACCGGTCAAAGCCATCCTGATAAGAAAAGCCAAAGCCATCAACTGAGCAACGAGCACAGAACGACATTTCATCCCCCACACCTCGGACTTCACATGCTACACGAAGACTTGAGGCTCATAGACTAGAAAGTGCAATGTGAAAATATTGGGAAGACTTGTAAACCTGCACATATACCATTGAACACCACACAACGCGGGAAGCCTTGACAAAGAAGCCGGAAGTGTGTCGACAACTGCCAGCTTTGAGTAGAATCTTAGGTTGACATGTCGGCGGCATCTATTGCGACGGAGGAGGAGCACTCCATGCTTTACTGAAAGCAATCGGAGGTCGGCAACTCATGACCTTCCTATTTTATTTGTAGAAAGGACCGGTGAAGCTTATAGAACTCTGATTCATTGCATGCGGAGAGAAGTTGGGCCTCATGATCAGCTTGCAAACGATGAGGGGTTCCCTCCACATGGCCAGTGGCGAAATCCATTGGAGTCCACAGAAACCTCTTCATTAACTGTGTCAGCAGATCCTGGAATCTCTCTCTCTCTCTCTCTCTCTCTCTCTCAGGAATAATCAAAGCAGCGTTGTTGAAGCTTGTGAGTGACGTCTCGATTCAGTGGATGGAGTTATAAGAATGTTGGCTCCACCCGTTGTTTACTGCTCGAGTCGTATGGAGATTGCTCGAAGGGTCGTTGACCTCATCAAAAGACTTGTTAATATGCTTCATCATGCCGACCATGATGAACCATTAAAGATTCACATACACTTCGTACTGGCATGATTGAACATAGAAGATTATTCGTGGGTTCAAAGAAGAAGATGTCGGCATGCATTAATGCTCGAACAGAGATTGATTCGCTACGAGTTAAAAGTCGTACTGCTTAATCATTCTTTAGTTCTTCCCCTCCTTTATGGCTGAGCTCTTCTTTGCTCTGTCCTTAAACCGTGGTTATCACAAGAACAAACAAAAGAGCATTTCCATTTGTTGGATGGATTAGAGTTCGGCATTGTAAAACTCAGTGAATGATCAAAGAGAATGTGACGTGGTAATTAACTCGGCCCACTTGTCTTGAAGATGTTAGCAAAGAGTTCATCGCTTGTCAAAGTGTTACAGAAAAGAAAGAACACTGATTTGATCGACATCTTGTTCTTGAGCGATTGGTTTCTCATGCTACATGTCATTAGGAGTATTCGGCATGCATCTTTTCTTGGTCACAATTATGTGTCGATTTAATCTGTTGGAACCTAATAAATTTTTGGATTTTTCTTTATAAGATATCACATATTTACTGATAAAAAAAACAAAAATTCAAGAAGAGCAATATCTCATGACATACAATATTCTCTATGGTTGTATGTGATAACAGATAAGATTTCTCCAATTATATGAGAAAATCTTTCTATTCTGTCGAAGAAAATCATCTATTCTGTTAAGGGATATCCTATTTTGGAGAGTTACATGTTAATGTATTTAAGTTTCTTTAATAATTTTATTTATCTTTTATTCTTTTCAACGGTACGTGAGATTTGTGAAATGATATTTAACTCTTATATGGATTTTTCTGACATATTATTTATTAATTTCTGAATTATTTCTTTACCTCCCAACAACTTCGACATGTACGTATATATAGTATAACCCAAGCAAGATCTGCAATCATGGCTCGCTACATGTGGACATATCACAGCAAGCAGATGACGTACACCTGATCAATTAACACTCTGAGCCTTCAATGACTCCACCTGCGACTTCCCCTTCGGCCCCTTCTTCCTGATGTACAGACGATACTCGTCGAAGGTCATCGGCTGGTACAGCTGCGGCCGCTCCGGCGTCACCAGCTTGCTCACCGGCGCGATCGCTACGTCGCTCCTCGGATTGTAGAAGAAGGCCAGCGAGAGCCGCTCCTGTGCTGCGTTCACCACCACTCGGTGTTCCACGCTCCTGTACACTGCGTTACTCAGAACCTGCAACCAAATGAAACGCAGGTTAAACTTGCTGCTGCCGTTTCCACATCCATCGCGTGCATCGCATCCGACGTGAGCGGCTTAGGTAGACTTGTTTTGTAAGTCACTGTGCTGCGGTCAACCCGGCCCATGTGTTTCGGACGTTGACCAAAGATTAAGATAGCTATCGATCACCACCGCCAGAGGGCGAACAGCGATGGCGGCAAGCGTCCAAAACTAGGTAGGACGACGCACACGGTATATGAAGACAAAACCTCGCGTCATCCACAGAGGGATGGGGGATGTCGGACTCGTGCATCCGAATGGCCATACGTAAATAAGATACTGACAGATGGTTAAGAAACCAACATAACCATCAACGAACAAAGTAGTCGCTAAGAGATGCACGACACACGTACCGCCACCAGGTGGATCGGGGCTATACCTGAATCTGGTCGCCGACGTTTACGATGAAAGCGCCGGGGATGGGTTGGACGGTGACCCAGTCGTCGCCTCTGCGGACTTGGAGACCGTTGACGCAGTCGTCGGCGAGGAGGATGGTGAGGCCACCGGGATCGGAGTGGGCGGAGAGGCCGAGGGTGAGCTCCGGCTGCGGGCACCTTGGGTAGTAGTTCACGCGGAGGCACGCGCCGACGGCGTCCCCTCCGAAGGCGGTCTGCAGCTGCTCCACGTCCAGGCCTAAGCTTATGGACAGCGCCTTCATCAGCGTCCCACACAGCTTCGCTAACTCATCTGCATACTCTTGCACCGTCTCCCTGCTCGATCACGCGCATGCATGTCCATGAATACTATGGTTTTCCATCGTTACTAGTACTGTTATATGACAATGGAGTGTTCTGTACCTGCAAGACGATGGCAGGGCAGGCCACTTGTTCTGGTTCTTGATGGATTCGGGGAGGAGGTGGAGGAAGAAGTAGTCACCCCAGTCCAATATGGCACCCTTTTCGACGCCGACACGGCTGCCGTAGCCCTCGTAAGTCTTGGGGTCATTAGCGTAAGCTTGCTTCTCCTCCATAGGGAGATGGAAGAAGGCCCGCCACACCTCCCGGACCCTGGCGACGAGGTCCGGGTTTACCCCATGGTTCACCACCTGGAAGAATCCCCAGTCGCTGCACGCGTCCCCCACGGCGCGGATGGTGGCGCGGCACTCCGCCGCTCCCTCCGCCAGCCTCCCCAGTTCGATGACCGGGATGTCGGACGTAACGTCACCACCGTTACCAACCGACGGGCGCTCGGCCGGCGGCTTGACGTACAGGTCTGGAATCGTCATCAGACCGCTGTCGGACAAGGCCTGGACGCGAACTACCTGTTCGGGCCATCCTTGCGGGCAATCCATGAGACTACAACTCCAAGGCGTCGAAGCAATCTAGGGGACGACAACCGCAGCAACAAGGCTCGTTTGTTGAGCTACGGCTGTAAGCGTCCATAGGACGAGCGTATTTATAGAGCAAGATGGACAAGTGAGAAAAAGAAAGAGAGGTGTGGTGGATGGGGGGGGGGGGAGGTGATGGTGGTGGTGGTGGGGTTTGGATTGTGATGCTAACGTGATAAAAATGGTGGCGAGTGGACTTTTTTGATTGGATAAATTAAAGAAGAAAAATGATGCAAGTCGTGTTTGGCCGACTTGAATGCAAAGGAGGAACGATTCCCCTCCATGAAAGGATGAACGAGAAAATAATACGCACAGACATACCGTCATTGTGATTCGAGATCAACAAATTCGCAAATCACGATGCAGACTACAACGGTTGATGATCTAAAAGCATAAAAAAAAAAAAGTCGTCTTCTGCCGTCCTCTGATTGGTTGACTTGTGACATACGTATTTATATGCCAAATTCTACGGTGAGCGCAGTCCACCGTATAGTTTATCGGATCGAAGCAATCAAAAGGTGTCAAGTTAGCTCGAGAGGATTAAAATAGCATGTGTTTCAGATGGGAAGAAAGAATGTGAACCGCTGAGCGGGTCTGTATCTGTCGAACATTAAAGAAATGGGATTTGGTCAATTTTGTTGCTTCTTATTTTAATTTGGTCTTTATATGAGCCCACAACGAAGCCATCGACGATGACAGTGTCGCCGCAAAGCCCTTTAGACTAATTTTTCGTCGAGGATTTGTAATGAGATATTAAATTGATTAATTATACTCTATAAGGTTTCATTTCTCAAACAATAATTATTTTTTAGTTTTAATAAAAGAAAAACATCAATGCAATATGCGGCTTTGCCGCAAATATTTTCCTAAGGCTCAGCCTATTATAAAGGTCCCATCAACTTAATGTTATCGAGATAGTTATTGTTCACCCATAACTTCACTTTTCATTTCAATCCTAACACTTAAATATCAAAGATATTAAGTCAAGTATTCCATTTTATTCTAATCTTTTTACATGTCGATCACAAGGTAGGTAGGTAAGGGAGCATTCGAGTCATCTTCTTAGTTATCTTTGAATTTCTGCAGGTTGATAGAGACATCAATGACGATCTTCCCATCATAAATCAGCTTATGAGATTTTTATAAACCATAAAATGAGTTTGAGAAAAAAATAGTCGAAGTTAATATATACATACATACGGAGTCGATATTATAAAAGTTAGAATAATAACATTAGTCTCGATCAAGGGTTTGAAAACGTAGTAATTTTTCATAAAATCACATTTAATATATTTTTATTTTGAAGGATCCAAACTTGAATTTTACTTATCGTTTGATTTTTTTATAAAATATTTTTTTATTTACTTGGGTTAACATAATTTGAGTTATTTTCAATCCTATGATAAGTTTTGAGCCGAAATCAATCAACTATGAGATTAGTTATCAATTCGACACAGAAATTTAATCTTGTTAAATTATTGATCAAACTTAATCAATCATCGGATCGCTATGTGAGATTATTCCTTTATTTCTCGTTCAAGTTTTCACACACGCATCAGCACAAAACAAAGAACAGTTATCTCGTAGCCTCTAAAGTTGAATGAAAGCATTTGCACGTTCTAGTTATCTTCTCCATGTCAAATCAATTATGGTCAGTACATCTTTGCTTTGACTTTAAATCCATTTTTCAGGTAGACGACGATGGCTCGTCATATTTATCAGGAGTTCATTTGGACGTGTGCAGCATTTCCACTACTCATATAACATTCATAGGTCCGATTCCATTGCTCATGTCTCTTATTTTCCTACTTGGTCGAATTATAGTGTTTCATTTAGATACGGTCGTCCATACGATGCATTTCTCACCGTCGAAGAGGCAGAGGTTGAAGACGGATCAACAAAAATTATTGTTCTTTATCGAAAAGTAACATCATTCGATGGCAATTTGCCATTTTCTTAGCCTCTACTTCTGCTTCTCTACGTGGAGTACGGGCCACGAGCACCGCCGCTCCATGGTAGTGACGTTGAAAGACCAACCTTATGGATGGGATTGGCTCTTCCATGGCAGATTCACTGCATTTGGAACACCCGAAGAGAGTACGGTCAAAGCTTCGCTCCTTTATATTCATTTTAATCTGCGGCAAGCATCGACTTGCCGTTCCATGGTTGCATCTTTCTGCACCGCAACGTGTTCTTGATGCGTGACATTGCGGCCGCATGCAGCGACACCGGCAGCGGTGGCCGACAGACGTGCACCGCAAAAGCTTTTGGCGCGAGAGCTCTTTCGGTCGTTTCCTCAAACAGCTGCGGCGCAAATATGACATCAGCAGCTGGTGGACGTGCGTCATGTTGTCACATATGGTAGATGACATCCTCCAGCGGATCATTCAACAGCGAAGACCAGTTTTTTTCCGCTGTTTGACTGATACGGCGAGAGCCACTTCGATTCTCGAGCGTATCAGCATCAGCATGCTTTCCACGTTGCTCATTTGCGGCGAAGTGATCGCCGGAGCCGTATCCTCGGCCTGTGCTCTCTGCCAGCCCTCTATTTCCAGGTGATTTCTCTCTCGGGCGAAACCCACGGACCACCGCTGAGATCACCGCATCGTCTCTTCAGGAGACACCTGCGGATTAGGTTACCGAAGTTAAACTCGAGTCTCTTAAAGTCAAACTACGACCAAGGATTACCATGACGATGTTGCGTTGGGGCAGTACACCTGTCGAATGCATTACGAGGTTTGAGGGGTAATACAATACCTTTAGTATATATATATTGTGTGCGTTAATTCAACTCATTCTTGAGAGATTTTTTTTTATCTAGTAAAAATTAGTTGCTTTTTATTACTTGTGATCTTAATTATTTTTATTAACGATAATGTTATATTATTTAATCTCCTTTTGTGTAAGTCATATATGACAGTAAGAATTTAAGAGTTAAAAAAATTACTTTCACTCTTTCCATCGTTTCCCAATTCGGTTTCCATTCAAATTTAAATCGTAACTGTTAATCAATCGATCAGGTTTAATGTGGTTCTAAGCTGTTCTTAATTTTTTTCGACCGGTTTAATGCCTTAGCCATAAAACCATTTTGTCTTCCCAAATCTAAAACAGAACTCCAATAAAATTATTATTATTATTATTATTATTATTATTATACTTTATAATCATCAAATAAATTATTATTTAGTCTTAATCATCCGAATCGCGAAAAGAAGAATTCCCTTAAACTTGACAATAGAAGTTGTGATGGGATTACTCAGCATTGCATTTGGATTTACAAACATAACCTTTCATAAGTTGTTGGGTCCCAATAAATAGAAACCATAACAGTGTGATCGTACTCTTGGCCACGTCGACAAGAGTATGAATGGCCAATTAATGTTGATACTAAATACTCATCACTGTTGTTTAAATTGATGCCATTTAACGCGATGATTTTTATTTTAAATAAAATACTGTAAATTTTTAAAAAATATAATATTATAATAACCAGAGTAATATTTTTTAATAACATTTATAGTGTTATTTATGGGTCAATAAAACACTATAAATGAGTTATATAAAAATATCATAACAGTTAAAAATTAATAAAAATCAGTGAAAATTTTGACAAAAAGATAGTTTTAAATTAGATATATTATTTTAAAAATCAAAAGAGGGATACCCTTTAGAAAATACATAAAACATGGATATTTTCTAGCCAAAAAAAATTCTCTTATAGATAAATCACATATTGTTCTCCATGAAATAAAAAAAGATAAATCACAACAAAAAAAACCAATTTAAGTCAATTTATTGTTTTGTTATCCATATTTAATTATTATAGGAACCCCCATGTGAAAATTTAAATTGGAAGAGGACTTGCATGCAAAAGGACCAATATGGCAATATCATCGGACGGAATCACCTCAGCACGTGCTATTCTCGTGATCGACTACAACTAATGCCCTAAGCCGCCACCGACTGTGTGTGCCGGCCGCCCGAAACCCTAAATCTTTTCTTCTTCTCGTTGATTTGATGTGACCGTCGCACCGACGGTAGCGTTTTCTCTCCCTGATATCGAAGAGCCCCTGTACCCGCGCACGCATCGTTGTGCTTTCCATCTGTTTTCCAAAGGTAGACATATATTTCGAGCGCTCAAATGGTTCTTCTGTTTTATAGCGATCGTCTGTTTCTATAATTTATTTATCTTCTTCTTTGGAGTATAAGGTCTAGGGTTTCGAGAGATGTCGGACGACGAAGCAAGGGAGGAGAAGGAGTTGGATCTCACCTCCCCCGATGTCGTCACCAAGTACAAGAGCGCCGCTGAGATCGTCAATAGTAGTGTTCCCGACCCGTTCTTTAGATTCTTTCTTTCGGTGTGTATGATTCTGGGAAATGTTGCTTCTAAGAGCTAATTGTTTGCCCCGTGCAGAGGCCCTTCAGCTGGTGGTATCGGAGTGCAAACCCAAAGCCAAGATCGTTGATCTCTGCGAGAAAGGCGACGCTTTTATCAGAGAGTATGTATTTCTTGTTACTGATCGTCTTTTCTACTTCGGTATATTGAATATTGAGGAAGTGGAAGCTTGTCATGGGTGCAATTAGGCAAACGGGGAACATGTACAAAAATGTAAAGAGAAAGATTGAAAGGGGTGTAGGCTTCCCAACATGCGTTTCTGTCAATAATACAGTGTGCCATTTCTCACCGCTAGGGAGCGACGAGGCAGTTCTGGAAGCGAATGACATTGTGAAAATGTACGTATTGACGAATATCAATTGTTAGGTGATATCCGTTCTGAGGGACCGGTGATGTGTAATGTCTCTTCCGATGGTTCTCTGGTTTGCAGTGACATGGGATGCCATATCGATGGGTTTATTGCGGTGGTCGCACACACTCATGTTATCCAGGAAGGACCTGTGACCGGCAGGGCTGCAGATGTGATCGCTGCTGCCAATACCGCAGCAGAAGTTGCCTTGCGGCTCGTGAGGCCTGGAAAGAAGGTAACTATTTTTAAGCATGAGATTAGTATTAAGTTAACCTTTTTTTGTATATGGAATTTGTATTATTCTATAAGCATAATAAAACCAAAAATGTTTTTCCTGATTACTTGCTTCTGAAATGTTCATCTTATCACTCGGTTGTATCATAGTTATGTTAATTTTAATTTTGTGCCCACATGTGCCAATGGATTGGTGCTTTCTTTTTGGTGTTTAGTGGATAATAATAAAATGGTTAAATGTTGATACCACCCCTGTCACACCCCTAAGATGACATCCTAGAGGCGTGAACCTATCTTAAATCAAGAATATTTTTCAATTGCCCGCGTATCCAAACCCAAATCCATAACATGGAATTTGAGGACATCGGATGCATTCAATTCTCATTCACACACATACTATAAAACCTATGCGGTCTATAAACATATAACACATCACTTGATGACTCTATAAAACCCAATGTCAAATCAAAATCATTAATAACCACTTATAGACTCACAAGATCCAATGCAAACACCGTAATCATAAAAATCAATCATTTACCACAAGTTCAGACCAATATGAAGCCTTCACATTTAACATTCTAAACTTTCAAAACATGGGAGATCTTTTAACCTTTACAACAACACACACCAACTTATAGTTTTAGATTACATTACAAGCAAAATGTTCTTTACGATAACATCTTGTTAGACCACCAAAAATGTCACAATATTCTAGCATTCCACTGCCCAGTCTAAAACTAACATGTGTGAGTGACAAGCTAGCTTGAAAAATTTATATAACAACAATGTGAGTTACAAAGTTCAGCAAGTGACTATCATATCCATGACATAGAGGAAGTTAATCATGTGGCATAAGCATCAAGGTGCAAAACATGGATTCAAGAGTCATACTTAGCATTTAATATGATTCATACTTAACCGGGACCAAAGAGCAATGTATAAGCAAATCATGATCAAAAGGTAGAGCTCAAGAGGCATATATGTCATTTCATTTGATTCATTGATATCAAATGAACATATAACAACATAAGAGTGAATCAAGATCATAATGTAAGGCATGAGTTCAATAATGGAGTCATATTTGGCTTGTCATTCGATTCATTGTTATCAAAGGAATATATGAGAACATAGGAGCAAATCATGATCATAATGTAAGACATGAGCTCAAGAATAAGGTCATATTTAACATATCATTCGATTCACCGATAGCAATAGAGCAAAGAGCATCATATGGGCATATCAAGAACAAATGCAAGTCATGAGTTCGAGAGGCATTGGACCAATATTTTTGTTTTAGATTTATTTGAATGCTTTGAAGTGCTCAGATCTGTCAGATGCATGAACAATAAATTCCCAAAAGATCATTTATCGTCAGTTGTGTGGACTGTCTAATTAATAATTAGATGTACAATTTATATCTGTTAATATGGTTGTTTTGGAAATTGAGTTGGTGTTTGGATGCAGGTTGCTTCTGTGGGATGTTCAGAATTTTATGCTTCATTGAGTTTTAAGCTTTCAGGTGTAATTGTTTTTTTGACCAAATCGATCATGAGACTGGCGACTAGCAAGATTGTAATACCATATATGATGTTGTAAATGACCAGTATTTCTATTTGTGCTTAACCCAAAAAAGGCAAACCAACTAATCCTATGTCGTTCTCATGCGTGTATCATTATCCAGATAGTTACACAGCTAAGTTTTTCAGCATATTTTCCCTTTTACCTTCTCTTTCATGGTTTCTACTCAAAGATACTTTTGTGCATGCAATTATTTGTCTTTTTCGTTGTCAACGCAACTTTTGTCATCAAAATAATAACTTTTTGAGCCTCAGCATCATTTATCTTCAAAGGGAACTAATTCTAACAAACAAACTTATATATTGGTTTCTTAAGTTTATGAGGATTTGGTGTTTTGCGCATGTGATTTTTAGATTGTGACTAGTTGTTCTCCCAGATTCTTTTTGCTGTGTAAATGGCGATTCAAGTTTTCCCTATTTGGAATATTTTCAATAAAATTCCTATCTTACTGAACTCAGTATACTGTTCTTCATTTTCCATTTAGGTCCTTTCTTAAATGGTTGTGTGAATTCACTATGTGGGGCCATCATGTTTGAATTTTAGTATGCTGTGAACATACTGGATATTGATGCTTGTTCTGTTAAACCAACTGCTTCACCAAGAAGAATCTACTTTGTCATTGTCTTCACCAAACTTAATATGATGAGGTGGACGGTTCTTTGACTGGTTTTTTCTTACATGGTTAACAAGATTGTCATTTTCTACCTTTGTGTTTGAAAAAGGATCTACTTTCAGTTCACTTTTATAAATAAATTGTGCAAATGTTTTCCACTACGATAAATTAACTGTTGGTCAGTCTGATTTTTGATGGTGTTGGATGTTTGCTGACATTTTAATCAACTGTTTAATTATTCTATTGTCCTAATCTGGATCACTGTGGAAGATTCTGACAAATTAGAAGACCTACAACTGCAAAGGCTGTTTAGAAAGCCGGTTGCCCAATTGTGGAAGCCCTTATTTGTTTCTGGGAATAAGGTTCCACTACAATACTTCAGATAGGTGCAGATTAATAGAAAGATTATTTTTTTTTAAAAAAAATCATGATTGTGATGCCTTCACAATTAATTTGCAGTCTCTTATATTGATTAGAAATCTGCCTACCAACAGTAAGTTATGCTATGGGTCTGCACCTATTAACCCGAGTTAGTTGGTGTGAGTTTGAGATGAATATTATGCTGGTATTGTGCAGTTAGCGTTGAGATGCTTGGAAAATTTTTAATTAATGTTCAAATCAACATGATGGATCTTAAGAACTTGCTTACAATTGAGCAAGTTATTTCCAGTTTATTAAATATCATTCTTTGTTGATCTTCATAAGTAGGTTTATGAGTTTCACCACACAAGCTTTTTTTTTGGTGTCTTTCTTAGTTGTGAAGTACTTATAGGAGCTTCAGTGGTTTGTTCTTAGTCATATAGTCAATAATGCTTTCCAGAATTCGTCGACTCATATTTTCATTTGGATTTTGTAATTATGCAGTTTCTCATTCACTCGCTCCTTTGGACTGCTTAGCTTCTTAACCTCGTATGTCTATCAGCTAGTTGAGGAATGGGTTCTAGATATCTAATTGTCAGTTATATTTTATGTTAATGTAGCACAAGCAGTACAATCAGGTGTTCTTATGTGTCTAGTTGTGAATTCCTTGTGAGTTTTAGATCTTGTACCATGCTTTGTTTTGGCAGAATAAGGACGTCACAGAAGCTATTCAGAAGGTAGCTGCTGCCTATGATTGCAAAATTGTTGAGGGAGTGCTTAGTCATCAGTTAAAACAGTTTGTAATTGATGGGAACAAAGTCATAATAAGTGTAACGAACCCTGAAACTCGTGTTGATGAAGTGGAATTCGAAGAAAATGAAGTGTACGCAATTGATATCGTGACTAGTACAGGTGAAGGAAAGGTGAGAATGGTATTCTTAAGACTTATCATGTGATTATCATCACTGAAATTCATGCCTCTTGATATGTTTTTACTTCATTTTCTCTTGTAATCCATCCTCACTCTTCTCTACTGATTCATGACAAATTAACTTGCAGCCGAAACTGTTGGATGAGAAGCAAACTACCATATACAAAAGAGCTGTCGATAAAAGCTATCACTTAAAAATGAAGTCATCGAGGTTTATTTTCAGTGAAATAAGCCAAAAATTCCCAATTATGCCATTTTCTGCAAGGTTTGCCTTCATGTGTTCTTTTCTAGAACTCAAGTTCTATTTTTCTTTTTGGGCTTTTTATTTTGGAACCATGTGCCTTTTATTATTTTTCACAGGGCTTTAGAAGAGAAGCGAGCTCGACTTGGACTTGTTGAATGTGTGAACCATGATCTTTTACAGCCATACCCTGTGTTGCATGAGAAGCCTGGTATGATTTATTAGCTCTGGCAGTTGTATGTCAAATCGCTGGCTAACTTCTTTCAATTTATTTATTTTTGGTTGAATTCTGCTGTGAAACTAAACATTGAAGTCGTTTAGAATGGCCGAATGTTAACGGTCTTCAAATACATGTCATCGGGTATGTAGATTGTTCACTAGTGAGTTAACCTATTGGCTTATGTTTACAGGAGATCTTGTTGCGCACATTAAGTTTACGTTACTGTTGATGCCCAATGGGTCAGACAGGGTTACTTCTCACCCACTTCAACAGTTGCAGCCTACCAAGACTATCGATGACAATCCTGAAATAAAGGCATGGTTGGCGTTGGGAACAAAGACAAAGAAGAAAGGTGGAGGAAAGAAGAAAAAGGGTGAGCATCCGTTGTCCTAGTTCACCCTGCTAGGTGTTAGTTTGAAAGTGTATTAGTTGTCAAGTGTCTCGTGCTTATTTACAGAACATAGGCATTTGTGGTTTTAATTCCTTCGCTGATGATTTTTTATGCCAGCAAATTTACTATTTACTTTGATAGTCTTATATCTATGCCATTTTTTTGCTGCTTGTAGGCAAGAAAGGAGATGGCCGTGATGACTCCGCAGACGCCGAACCAATGGACACCACATCGAATACTGCAGTTGCTTAGTCTGACCAGTGTCTTGAGTTATGGTGTACTCCTATTGAATTTGTTAGTACTTCCCCAAGCCTTCCAACCTTTGAATGAATTGTGTGTTTGGGAAATGGAAATCCACATTATTCTAATTCGAGGAGAGTTAAAGGATTTTTGTACTAAAATTTCGCAAAGCTTCGGTGAGGAGGATGTCAAAACAAATAAATTGTGTTGCTTCGGTCGTGGACTCATTTATGCACAAGCATATTACCTTGTGAAGACGAGTTGTATATGTTGCTGGGGCTCTGTTGCAGTTGCTTCAGCGGGGCTTCTCAAGATAAGAAGCTATTTCAATTATTAAGAATATTATTACGTCATGTTTGAGTAAAAGGGTACGTATATTTTCCTCACATCTCTCTCTCTCTCTCTCTCTCTCTCTCTCTCTCTCTCTCTCTCTATATATATATATATATATATATACATACATCTCTCTCTCTCTCTCTCTATATATATATATATATATGTACATATATACATATGTATATATGTATATATATATGTATGTATATATATATTGATGCGATCGAGGATTGGGTTGACAGACCGGACCTCGGGACGATACAATCCGGTGGTTACAGAATTCCATTCGTACGTATAGAGAAGGTGGCGTTCTTCTTCCGACCCCAACGACTTCTCACTCCACCCCAGTTGCCCACCGTCCGTCTGGTCGAACTCAGATCGCCCCCATCGTCACCCCCTTTTGGAAGTCGCAGTCACCGCCGGCGACGAGGATGAGGACGTGCCCCTCTCAAACCCCGATCGATCACGATTTGTGGCAAAGTCGGGTTCGTGATGCGGCAATCCAAGACCCTCAAGATCGGCGCTAACCATCTTGGTTGGTCCTTTTTCCTTTCTTGATTCAGGCTACGTTCTTTCCAGGACGAAATTGGTTGTTCTTCCCGCTTCTAATTTTTCTTCGTTCCGCGTGCAGTTGTACCGACGATTTTGATCCAGGAGGATTTGGGAGACGATAAGTCATGCCTGTTGCATTTTGCCGATCGCGAAGTAGGAGATGATCTGCATCCGCTTCGGCCGTGTGGAAAGTAAGCATTTCGCTACGAATTTTCATCTATTGGCCGTAGGTTAATATTTGGTTTATGATTTTGGTTTTCATTGGGAAATTTTCTTTTCTTGCTTATATGTGTGGTTGCCGAAGTTCTTCAGCCGTAGGAAAATCCCTAACTTGGTGTTCAAACTACCAAAATCTTCTACCAACTTCGTTGCTGTTGCAGATCATAATTGTGAAAATACTACTACCATAAAATATGTAAGCAGTCATATAAACTGAACCTCAATCGTGTTTGCAGAGTTCATGTGAACTTTTAGGGAAAGCTTTCCAAGTTGTATCTCAAATTATATTTTTTTCATGATTGGAAAATTGGAGCTTCGATTAGGCAAGTGGAGGATTTATCTAAGAGTTGTTCCTTGATCCTTAAAAAGTCCTTACTGTCTACTGCATGTAGTTGGTCTGGAAGGGCCTGAACGAGACAGTTTTCAAGGGGGGTGAAGGTCTCTTCTTCCTCCATCATATATAGAGCAATTGCCTATTGTCTCTTGCTATGAAGTGTTTAATAGGACTGAAGGCTGGTAGGGGATAAGTCACATGTTGGTTAGCTAGAAAAAATAAACATAATTTATATGGTTAAAAATGAATTGAAAGTTAGCACTTTGAGCCATCAAGGCTGGAAGTGAAATCTGATTCTTAACTATTGATCAACATTTTGAACAAGGAGAAGCCTTCTCTTTGGTTCTTGCTTACTTCTGTTTGGAAAACTATTACCCTAAATAACAATATTTTTTAATGTAAAATTTCCCATGCAATTCCTGAGGGAATAGCATATGATGAAGGTTGCCAAGTAAGGTAAAATACTTGTCTATCGTAGCACTATTGCTGTGGATAACTATTGTTCTTCTCTGGGAGTAACCTACATTTATAATATAATTGAAATCTTATGCGCAAATTAGTAATCACAAGTGGCTGTAGTTTAGTGGTTAGAATTCCACGTTGTGGCCGTGGAGACCTGGGCTCGAATCCCAGCAGCCACAGATATTTATCGTTATCTTTTAATTATGATTTTTGATATGCTTTATAGCTTAAATCGTCAACTTGTTTTGCTTCAATTAGCATCCCAGCAGCCACATTTGCTTGTCGTTTTCTTTCAATTATGCCCTTTGATACGATTTCTAACTTAATTCGTGAATTTTTTTTGCTTCAATTAGCGTTTTGATCTGCTTTATAGCTTACAGGGGTGAACTATAGGAATGACTTAAGTTTTGACGTTGTTGTCACCTCAACCTTCTCACTGTCAGATATGCTGATACAGCATAAACCTGTGAATCGTAGGAATAAAGGCTGTCACACAACCATATCTATGAACCAAAGCATGGCCGCGCATCAGGCATCCAGTGAAGAATATTCGTCCCAAATATCTGTGCGTTGCATCGGTCTCACCGCACGCAACTCATAAATTCCTTTCGGATACAACCCACACTGACAACAAAACCCATATCATTTCAGTTCTATTTACGTGAGGAGACATGAAAAGATAAAAAGTATCCATCTCATGTGAATGCGTACAACACCAGAGTGTTCTGGACCCACAGAAAGAGCTACTCTCGACGGCAGCTAGCGAACAGCAAGCTTCCCCCTCCCCACCCTCCCCCACGGCTCTCTCTTGCATGCCCACCATCTTCCGCGTTCCAGAACAAGGCCATGTCTCTTCACTTCGCCACATCTCTGCAGCTTCTGTCCTTCATGCATCCTGCTCCATCTTCTCTCACCCTCAAACCGCAGCCCCCGCCGGCTCCGCGGCCACGGACGAGTCGGCGAGCGAAGCCCGGCACAGCGGGCAGCTCGTGTGAGCCTTTAACCACTCGTCCACGCACTCCACATGGAACGTGTGGCCGCAGCTGGGCAGCACTTTGACCTTATCCCCCTCCGTCAGGCTACTCAGGCATATCGAGCACTGCGCCTCCTCGCCAGCCTCCAAGTCTCGGTGCAGGTGCACCGGGAAGCTGTCGATGATCCGCGGATCGAGGCCTGCCGTGCGATGCGATGTCGCGGCCGACGACATGCTCACCGGGGCGGTTTCGGCCCCCCATTGCGGATGGTGGCGGCACGCCCACCTCACGTAGAGGCAGATGAGGGTGAAGAAGAGGAGAATGGTAAAGGAGATGAGGAGGAAGAGGAGACCCCGGCCACGGACGTGGATGTTCTTGTCGTCGAGCGCGTCGTAGTGCCAACGGAAGGGCTGAGCGTCCTGTGCTGCCATCCTCACCGGTGTTGGTGGTGGTGGTGGATATGGATTCGAGTTTGGGCTTTTATGAGGGTGGGGATGGCTCGGCGAGTGGCTTCCAAAGGATGAAAGCGTCGAGTGGTGCAAGAGGGTTTCGGCCCATGCCATGCCATCCCATTCACCTCGCTTTCCAGCTTGCCCTTCGTCTCACATTAAAGAAAAGGGTAGTTTTGGCTCATCTCATTCACTGTTGTTGGTGGAGATGGCGGTGTTTCTACGCAAAGAACGAAGAGCTGGCCAGGGATGGCAGAGCCGTTCTGCATGAAGGTTTCTAATCCCCAGTTTTGGTATAGGCTGATACGAAATAAAACTTCCAATTAAAGGGCTGTGGCGGTCAGCAATTAATTGAGAGGTAAGAAGTCAGGATACTTCTCGGTCCTTCCAGCTAATTGCTGAGGGTGCGACAGGAGGGATTTGGAAGCTTGCTTGTTGTGTATCGATTTGCTTCACGCACGCTATCTTGCTTTAACCCCTCTGTTTGCCAGCACAATGAGAAGTAGACAAGATGTCGCTAATGGTGTTGGGTTGCGCGACGTGATGATCACGCGCATAAATAAATTCTTGAAATATACACACATAGAAAGCGAAATTACATGGTACATGAATGACCATAGTAAAGTTATGAATGTCTTGGAAATGGCATATAAATTTAGTATTCTACAGGTGATTGTATAGTTGAAGCCCAGTGGGCCACAAGCCCAATTGCAATGATGGTGGGTGTAGGTGTGGGAGATTTAAGCATTTGCTGGTGTAAAGGGTTCGCAAGAAGAAGCACAGCAAGTTTTAATACATGTGCTTGGGAAATTTGGAAAAGAAGGGGTCCTTTCCTGATTATGTTTCGCTTTTGTTTGACAATTTATTGCCAAGATAAATAGTTCGGGGGCTATGTACGGTGACTGTGTGGGTGGCACGTGTCGACTCGCCAATTCGACTCCGTACATCTTATTTCCTGTAGGACACCGGTGCAGGGCACAGGAGCCTTTAACACTTGGCGGGCAAGATAAGCGAATCGTGTGAAAGGTTGCCCTTCTATGATGAGCTTAGATCAATATCAATGGGCCTTATACGTCCAACTCAATGTGTATGGGTAGTATGCCTCAATTTGCCAGCGTAGTGGTGCGATTGGGTCTACCCCTTTAAAACGCTAAGCCCAACATCAAACCCAAACTAAAGCATATATATATATATACACACACTCACACTGAAAGACCTCTCAACATGTGAGGCCTCTCACCCTCTACTGCAAGAAAAAGAGGCGATCAAGAAGCGCCATGGCGGCGATCCTCTCCGCCATTTGATTCGCTCTCTCTCTCTCTCTCCCTCCTGCCCCGAAAAGATGCGATCAAGAAGCGTCATGGTGGCGATCCTCTCCGCCATTTGGTTCGGTATCTCTCTCTCTCTCTCTCTCTCTCTCTCTCTCTCTCTCTGCTGCTGGAAAAAGAGGCGATCAAGAAGCGCCATGGCGGCGATCCTCTCCGCCATTTTATTCGCTCTCTCTCTCCTGCCCGGAAAAGATGCGATCAAGAAGCGTCATGGTGGCGATCCTCTCCGCCATTTGATTCGGTATCTCTCTCTCTCTCTCTCTCTCTCTCTCTCCTGCTGGAAAAAGAGGCGATCCAGAAGCGCCATGGCGGGGATCCTCTCCGCTATTTGATCTGCGCGCGCGCTCGCTCTCTCTCTCCTGCCGGGAAAAGAGGCGATCCAGAAGCGCCATGGCGGGGATCCTCTCCGCTATTTGATCCGCGCGCGCGCTCTCTCTCTCTAAAAGAAAAGGAGGCGGTCAAGAACCGCCATGGCGGCAATCCTCTCCGCCATTTGATTCGGTAAGAAATCCCCTCTTCCCGACGGAAAAGAAAGATGAGATCCTAAACAATATCTTACGCTCCATCTGCCTTGCTCCTGATTGATCCCGTCCGATCGCTGCTGCAGTGGCATTCAGCCGATGAGGGAATCGGCTCCCCCCTCGAATCTTGGAAGAGAAGCACCCATGATCCCTACTCAGTAATGCTTCCGCGCCCTGCAGCGTCTCACGATGCATCCGTGTCCGGTTAATCCTTGGACAAACGAGCGAGTTCCAAGCTTTGATGTTATCTGTTTAGGGTTTCTGTGCCCATCTTTCTCTTTTCCTTTATACTTGTTGCTTCGTATGGTTAGTTATTGCTGATGAAATCTGAGGTCGAATTCAGATTTATGGCGTAATCAGTTCCGTGATTATCTCAAGGAAGTTGGAGAAGAACGGGATCGGGTTGAGGCGAGCGATGTCTCATTTGGCGTATTCTATTTCAGCAGCTGAAGCTTGATGGGGATTTCAGGTAAGTCTATTCTCTTCTATAACGTAGTTTTTCTTCTGCCTGATGCTGATCGGTGTTTTGCCATAGTTAGGAATTCAATTTTATGCATCTCGTCGTGCCTTTTCCTTGATCCGTCTGCACCATCTATCTCCGATGCTTTCTTCCTTTTGCCCTTTCAAGATAATAGTCAAATTTTAGCTTCTCTCATTATATCTGCAATTCTTGAATTCTTGCTACATAATATAGAGCCACAAAATTCATGAATGTAGCCGACATAGTAGCTACTTTTGCAATTCCCTTATTTTCATATATTGTCCACATGATCATACAATGTGTAGTGTGTGATATTTGTGTTGGGTCGAGTATTAGGAGAGGAGGGTAAGTCCGCATCATGAGAAAGGCATGGATCAATTTGGAGTCAGGGCAGAAGTGGGCGAGAGGATACGAGGGAATTGTGCTTCATAGACATGATCTAGTGGTAAGGGCTTAGAAGTAATAAACCTCATTATTCTTTATTAGTTATGGTACTGTGGATTATTGCAAATCAATTTATAGTCAGTCTTCACAAGATGTTCCGACTAGAAAGAAGAATAAACTTGTTCTGAACCTTTTAAAGATGCAACGAGATGAATTAAAAAGAAACACACTGATGATTTGTCATCATTTTATTACCAATTTGGTTTACAAAATTAAGATAAATTTGGCCAAATAATCTATCTATCATTAGTTTGATTTTTTTTTTTTTTTTGAAGTCCAAGAATTGTTTGATCATTTGTTCGATAGATGAATCTATAGGCTGTTGCCCTAACATTAATATGGTAAAAGTTTAGAGAGGGTCACCCATATAGATAAGCAGCGCTCTAACATAGTTCATCAGGGATTAACTTAGGAAACAATTAGTGTATAGCACCAAACAGATCTCGCCTCTAAACACAGGGGACTAAGTAAAACGCAGCATAATGTGATGATGGTGTATCGGCCAACACAGAATGCCGGTGTCCTCTCTTCTGGGACAAGGCAGTGGACTTGGAGATGTATTGTGGCATCCGCCATCATCACCAAAGAAATTAAAGTGAAAACAGGGGAAAGAAAGAAACAGGTTCGTATAAGATGTGCCACTGTCACCAAAGCCCTGTGGCCGGCGCTAGAGGCAAATGTCTTAGGTGTTACTATCAACAACGGACACACAGTCTCTGCACATTGTGTTTGTGTGTGTGTGTGTGTGTGTGTGTGTGAGAGAGAGAGAGAGATGGATGAAATTTTCTCAGAGGCCTAATCGCCAAGCATTCAATTAGCGCCCCAAATATACACTAGTAGTTGGAAAGTGGCGTCTATGCATCGAAAATAGTAGAAGTAGTCAATGAAGATGACCTAGAAGTCAAAGGCACCAAATTTGTGGCTTCTCCGGCAACTATATTTCCAATTAAATACGCATTGCCAAAGTTTGCAGCACAACTGTCTTCGACAAGAACCCCACAACGTTTGCAGCACAATTAAATACATAAAGTAGCTGGCAGAATGACGCTGGGACTGTTTGTTGACGATGGCACATCGCACTTGTAAAATGACTTTAAAAAATATATATGACAGACGCATACAAGAAACAATGGTTTCATGTAAGATGTAGAAGAAAGAAAGATACCACGGGGCAGGGCTACAAGTCATGATGTCATATTTTCTCCTCAATTGCGTCAATCATCATAAAGACACCGCAGGGGCATGCGGCGGACTCGTGGAGGCGGCAGATCTCGTCGGCGCCGCCAACGCAGCGAGGAAGACCTGCGGGAGGGTGGGCCGGTGGCGGCCAAGGGCGGCCTGGAGCTCGGCGAGGGAGCGCGAATCCACGGAGAGGTCGCGTTCGTCGATGACGACGCGGAGGCCGCGAAGGATGGAGCGGACGGCGCGGCAATCCTCGAAGGTGCGGCGGACGACGTGGAGGGCGGGCTCGGTGGATGACGCGCCGGAAGACGTAGGAGGGGTGTTCGTCGGCGTTGTCATGGACGATGGCTTGGAGGTCCCCGAGGTGGGAGGTGGAGCCAGCGGTGGCGGGGTATCGACTAATCTTCATCCACGGCGACCACATAAGGTCGAGAGAGAGAGAGAGAGAGAACTGACGCCTTCAACTGATCGATTTTCTTGTATATTTCTCTAAACGCATAGAGCTCATGTATGGCAGATTCGAAAAGTTCGAGGAGCTCATGTATATTTCTCCAATTTTTTTAATTTAATATTTTACCCCATTGACTTATCCTCGAAGGAGCAGCATCCACTTGCTGATGCTCCAATTTTTGAATTTGTTATTTTACCTTTTGTGTATATGTTGTTTACTTATCATGCTCCTTTTTTTTTTTTTTCCCTTGTCGTGCTCATTTTGAAGTGTCATTTTCGGTCGACGAAGCAAGTTTTAAGTGAAGTTTTGATTGTACGGAAAATATAAAAGACTAACAAGAAGAAAAAAAATAAAGAAAATTGGAAGCTTAAATTTTCGCTAATTTTTTTTTGTTAACTGGAGTCAGCAATAGAAAATATATTAAGTAGCTATTAAGAAGAGTGAGAAAATACTATTTAAAGAAAAATATTTACTTTAATCGGGTGTATTTGAAATTTTAAAATCTTTCGGGTGTCTCTTAGTTTCGCGCGCATTGGTCGCCCTCCTCTTGCCCACCCGACGGAGACGGATCGTTCCTTATTAAAACCTAAACAACGTCGTCACAATGTGGTGTGAAGTAAAGAAAAGCAATCACCAGCAAGAACTTCATCAAAGTTCTGGGCGACCTATGGCCGTGGTTTGACTTGGCCAAATTAAATCCGTATGAAAATTGCGTACAGCACTCACCTGTAAAAACATGGTAACGAAATCTATAAAATCAGAACATTATGCTTGCAAGTTGGATTAAGTAAATGCAGATTAAGTTAATCGACAACCAAAAGCATGACAAGTTGGATTTCTAGAGCAAAAGAACACTTAACATCATGAGCAAAAGAACTGATCTTCAATTTAAAATCTCATAATTAATTTCCAGCTGGGAAAATAACCGGCAATTTTGATTTAGCAAAATAATGTAGAAACCGGAAAATTCAGATGCACAAGAACACCGAGGCTAAAGGCCTTCAAAAGCTAGCTGATTATAAATGAGAACGAACACTCACGGAATCTCAACCTTGACTTGTTATTGAAGAAAGACAATGATCGTTGCACGATTCTATGAAAGACCGAATGGTTCAAGAAGGCACGATTCTGGTCTGATCCAATGATCTGAAACAAAAATTAGCCCACATCTACTAACTACTTCAGCCGACAAAGCTTCCAATAGAGAAATAAATAGATCAAGATCAATCAAAATAGTTCTGAACTAACAAATACAGCATAAAATCAATAGACATCGAGTGACTTTAGCAAATTTGGCAAACTCACAACGGAGATCATGGGCAAAATTAACCCACGGCCAAGAAACTTGGTCTGTTACAGTTTGGCTTTGGGAAATACAAATTGGGTTTAGTTGACCAAGCCAAAAAAAACAATGACCATAGCATCAAAAAGACCCAAAGGACAATTATACACTCCATAGAAAATATCCTTACTTCCCATACAATAGTAGTCAAATGAAATGCAACAAACAGGATGCTAATATTTGAGCATTTACAGAAGGAAATAGAAACTAACCTTTTCCAACTGAACTGGATTCAAATAAGATCCTGGAGGCAGCTTCTAGGCACACAGTTGCAGCATTGTGGCACGATGAAGAGCAACACCAGCATCACCGACAATGGCAGCAGAGAATCATGTCGCTTACCCATCTGTTATAATTTTACTCATGTTTAAATCAGGTGCCACTGTCAAATCAACACCATCAACTAACTTGTTCAATTTATTTGCCCGATCAAGAATGGCAACTCCTAAATCATAATATCTATCTCAATGATATGATTGGTAAAACCGGTCCCAAAATCAACTACTACAAATCTTGAAAACGTCTTCTTGACAGATTGATTCAACATATACATCAAACATACAATACAGCTTATGTAAACGAAGATCATGTGAACGGAAAGACGTGTTTGATGAATATCTTTTATTCAACGCATTAAGTATGCAGCATGAAATATGAATCCACTCTATAATGTAGTTGCTAAAGAACAGACAGCGAACTTCACCTACAGGCCTCACCAGTTCTAAGGATGGCAGAAAGGAGAAGACATTACCGAGTCCTCATGATTTATTTCCAGTAAACTTGAAAACTAAGGAATATCTTCTTTTTTTGTTTTTTGCAGTTAAGCTGCACTAAACATTTTGTTCTCATGGTCTCAAGCCTGCCAAATTGATACGAGTGGAACGGCATCGAAATGGTGCCCATAGGAAACACAACATCTTTCCTTTCTGCAAGTAAATAAACATAAATAAACATACAGTATTGTGTGAGAGAAACCAAGACTCCTAGGATTGGATTGACCAGTGACTATATGAACTCGACAGAATGGACTGGATCTAATCTGTGGGACTGGAATCATCCAAGGAAATAATTTAGATGAGTTTTAAAAAATATGTTAAAAGTTTCTTTTACCTTGATATTGCCTGAGCTATGTAACTTTCAAGAGAAGAATTATAGAAAACAAATTATTCAAAGAATTGTAGTGAAAATATAGATAGGCACCTCAAGTACCTTGTGACCACTGAGGGAATACAGATTAAATTATTTTGTTTAATAGAACAATTATAAGATCAGTTATGATTCAAGTCAAATATGGTACTCTGGAATTCACGAAATGTGGTTGAAACATGGTAACTCGAAAAGCACAAGTTATGATCAGAAGATATTTGTTTTTGTTGTTGTTGTTGGTTTGCATATATTACCTACGTAAGAGTATAAACAAGACAAAAAGTTCAAGCGAAACTCATTAAAATAATCATGAACAATAAAGCACATTCATCACAAGATAAAGAAAACATCAAGAACTCATGTAAAACTCGTCAAAGAACCTGTATATCACGTATATCATCAATCAACAAGTGACATAAAAGTGAAACAGAGTTTATAGCAAGAAATTGTCACCTACTCGATCAACTCTTTTATTTTTTCTCTTTCTTGAGTAAAGACTCCATCTAACAATATAATCTCCAGGAATGAAACAGCGGTAACAATTTTACAATCCAAATAATGAACAGGCAAATTTGTGTGGTTTCAAAATTACGTTCTATTCAAATATAATAAGCAATTCAAAGAAAGATAGCCATCCACCATTTCAAGAGAACAGAGAACATGTCGAGAGAAAGAAATGTTTACCTATATTCGCGCCTGGACCCTGAAGCCCAAGAGATGAAATCGTTGGATGCAAGGGGGCGATGGTTCCTCTCCCTACCATATACTGCTGGATCTGGGCCATGCAAGTTCTCGTCGATCTCCGACTGCCTGGTGTTCCCATTTTCGTCGGCTTTCAAGCCATTGGCCCGGTCGGTTACCTATTTCATCCGCCGATGACACCGCCGCCTCCAAGAAATTCGATCAGTTCCTTTTCGCTTTCTTCGACACCGGCTCTTCTGCCATCTGTTCGTGGTCGTCTTCAACCTCAACTCCCGCAGAGTTCTTTCTACGACGATAAAGCAGCACATTGCTCAAAACCCCCCACCAGCCCAAGAACAATCAGAAACGAGAAAAATCGAGACAAGAACACAACAACAACATGGCGAATGGCCGCAAGAGCCACCGCAACGATCCCCTAACCCTAACGACAGATAGGACAAAAGACACAGAAAACGTACCCGAACACCGGAGTCGGGGCGGGATGCAGAGATCAAGCGGAATCGCCGCTTCTTGATCGTGATCCCTTCTTCTCCTTGATTCATCCAGAGGGTTTCAAGGCGAAAAGGATGAGGCGGTGGAGAGACGAACAACGGCATCACACCACTCTCAACCTCCAGGCTTATTTATATGCTGTTATGGTGAGGCGGTTACGACGAGCGCTGTCGCTCTGCACACACATTTATAGATATAATGTTTCTGTTTTTCCAAACAAAAAAGAATTCGACAAAGTAGTATGTTGCATTTTCGAATCGTTAGAAAATAAAAAAATACTTCATTAAATAATTAATTTACTGACAAAAACAATCTTGAAACCCAACTCAACCTTCTAATGTATTATTATGTTCTTCCTCCCAGTATGACGACGGCCATCAAATATGTTGTTCGAGAAGGGCATGGTGGATAACTACGAGACTTAAAGCATGCATGTTGCGAAGATTAGAAACACAGGTGTCCCGGTCGCAGGTAACAACGCTTTTGCCAGGTTGGTTACGGTGATGTCGAGATCGCGACCGTTCAGATGAACACAGGAATCCAGAAGCAACGGATGACATGACTTGCCAATTCTTGACTTGTATCCTATTTGGTTCGGTAAAAGTAAAGAAGACGAGGACCGTGTCGTGAGAGAAGAGGTGGTCTAATCATAGGATTAAGACCATCATCGCATCTGGTGCAATGCATGCGTGCCTTGCTGTTGTTTTTGGGACATGGACTACTTTACCGGAGTCCGTAAAACGTGAGACTCCGACACGACGGTGTGGGTGGAACCAAGTGCTGGGAAGAAAGGCGGGGACGGGAATATGACATGAAAATAAAAGACGAGGGTTGATGCGACGCTGACAAGATCGATGGGCACGGCTTTGTCCAATGCTTGATGGTGAAGCGCGAGCCCAACAAACGAAGGGTCAAAGATCCAATCTCGTAGCATCCCGAGTACAGAGATCAACTTTGGCTCAGCTTGGTGTGGGCGATGGAAGCAGTAGCAGTCGGTGTTGCAGCGGCACGCCGTGGTCGAGCGAGAGAAATGCTCCTGGGAGAAAGGACCGAGCTGTGAGTTGCCGTGGTTGGATTGCAGAAAAAGGTCGGCCACATCGGTCGTCCGGTTCCGCTGGTATGCTGGTTTACCTGCTCGGCTTATGCTAACAAGGGGGTCCCATGTTGTTGACCGGAGGAAGAAATCATACGAAAATGTTTTTATCTTGTAGTTATTCAATGAAAGGTATAGGGTTTCCTTTCCTATCGTTTTGTGTCTCACTGTTACCGGTCTCGTTTACCGACGCGCAGGGAAGCAGGAATGTCCCTCGCCTGCTGCTGGCTGCTCCTCCCCTTGTTAAGCTCAAAGAAGGGGGGGGAGGACGCACATGTCGATCCTCTCCATTTTCGATCACAAGGGTTAACTTTCCGCTGGATTTAATTAGATCAGCAGGCTGAGAGTAATCCATGGATGATGTTTGTTTAGCATGTACAACCTTAATCTTCACGTTAAATATATGTTATCCATGGATGATGTTTCTCGTCGGAAAACCCTGTTACAAGAGGTACATCTAGAAACGCCTTAACCAGAGTTTTGAGCCTTGTATAAATGGACTAATTGTACCTAACATTAGGCGTTACTGTAATAGTTGTGACCGATAGTCCAAGAACACATCATTCTGTTTGAATTTTTCGAAGAATGATTGGAGTGGCTATATCCTATCGAGAAAAACACAAGACAAGAGGGAGGAAGAATTAATTTCCAGACGTCAACTCATACGCACATACGGTCAATTTCGAGCCGCCTAATTTAGTGATGACATGATGATGAATGTATTGCGTAAAAGATTCCTTTTTCATTTTTCGTAAATATAAGAAGCATAGCATCGACTGTTTGAGGCTTTGGAGCATTCTAATCAAACCAATCAATGTTTCAGAATTACCTTTTTTTTTCTAGGATTTTAATCGAATAAACGTATCGATTTTAGATGGCTTACTCTCGATCATGAGCTGAGCATAATATATATCGAATTGCAGTTTTCAGAATTTATATATGTTGATTTGACATCTGGAAAGTATAGAATCTAACGAGTTGTCCAAATTCTTAAGCGTCAGCTTAAGCTCATCCTATGTATCATCTTCCTAACGTGCCCTATCACAAGATATTGAAATCACTAACAATGGAATCGAAGTACTCGTACAGCAAAGTGACAAAAATAGCGAAAAATAGGAAAGTAAAGGAGCAGCCACTCATCATCTCCCAACACAAGAAGCCTTGAAACGTCATTCTTCTTTTGTTGGTGGGAGGAGTAACATGCACTGCTTTCTGTGCTCAAACCGATGCCCAACGCTCTTCATCACTATTGCTATTAGGAGAAGCCCTGTTCGGTGGTGCTGACCGACGGGACACCATGTGAATCCCTTCATACTTGTTAGTTTTACTCACCCGCTCCCTCTCTCTCTCTCTCTCTCTCTCTCCTTCTCTCTCTATTGTCTTTCTCGGTCCCATCAAGATACATCTACATCTCGCTTTCCTCTTCTGACGTCGGTGCATGGACTCGACTACATCGGACAACGACCACTGCCCGCCGGGGGGGGAAGGCCCGTCCTCCTCCTCCTCTGCAGCTTCCACCGCCGGGGCGGCGCCCGGGGGAACCGCAGACAAGCAGCCCCGGGCGTCGGTGGCGCCGCTCAGCCGGTACGAGTCGCAGAAGCGCCGGGACTGGAACACTTTCCTGCAGTACATCCGGAACCAGAGGCCGCCGCTGGCGCTGGCGGGGTGCGGCGGCGCCCACGTGATCGAGTTCCTGCGGTACCTCGACCAGTTCGGGAAGACGAAGGTGCACGCGCCAGGGTGCGCTTTCTTCGGTTGCCCTAACCCGCCGGCGCCGTGCCCGTGCCCGCTCAGGCAGGCCTGGGGCTCCCTGGACGCCCTCATCGGGCGCCTCCGAGCGGCGTACGAGGAGAGCGGGGGGAAGCCTGAGACCAACCCGTTCGCCGCCCGCGCCGTCCGCTTCTATCTCCGCGAGGTCCGGGACAGCCAGGCCAAGGCCCGGGGGATCCGCTACGAGAAGAAGAAGCGGAAGCGAACTCCGCCTTCTACCGGTGGGGATGCAGGTGAGCATTCTTCGACCGCCGCCGTCCTGGGTGGTGGTGGTGGTTCAGGTTCGAGCCTCCCGGAGGGATCTACTACTGCTCCGCCGGGTGGCTCATCTATCCCTTGATCGAGATATAATCTCGCTTCTGTCGGTGTTGCCGATGATGACGGTGAGGGAGTTGGGATGGATCACAAGAGTTACTGTTGTTAGTGTGCGTTAGATTTGGCGATCTTCTTTGATTCAACCTGTTTTTCATGAACACAAGACAGAATGCACTTTTTTATTTTTCCTGATGCAGTACTTGTTTGAATTAATTCTCTCTTTTAAATGGTGTTATGATTGGATGTTTCTTCTGCGCTCATTTCGTTTGGATGCTTTAGTGGGCTGATTATAATTCTGTAGTATATACTTTGAACTGAACTCTGAGCACTTCGTCTTTGCTTTGCTATGCTATGCTGCCTTGAGGTTGCTTTCATCATTGCTATGCCATCTTCAGGAAGCTTCAAAAACCTTAAGATATAATGATGTCGAGATCGATCTCGATTCCTTTGTGATAATTGGGTTGCTATCCCATCTCGTTATTTCTTCTCGCTCTACGTTGTTGTACTTTCTGTAATTTTGCTCTTTCGATTGTTTTTGCTTTCTGCACTGCACTGTAGGGTTTGATCTCATCTTCTCTCTTCTTTTTTTCCTTGTAACCCTTAGTTCGGAAGCACTGATGCAGGCCCTCCATTAATATTTCAGCTGAGCGAGACTTAATTCCACCTGCAGGAATAGAACTCCAAAGTAAGTCATTCCTCAATCCATTACAAGCTCCTCTACATTCCTCAATCTAGTTGTATCTTTGATCCTAGGAAAAGCTTCCCTTCCGTCTTTTTCTCTCATATGCGGTAGCGACCGACGTGAGAATTGTTCGATCAGGAGCCCCCACACTTACGTGCTTCCTCTCTTCCACAACAAGTCTTCATCTCCAACTGTGATTTGCAGTAACACCAAATCTCCCCTTCTTCTAGCCACCATCAGTTCCATCTGCCATCTCTCTCTCTCTCTCTAAGCACCGGTTTTGTTTCTTGTTACTTACATCCTTTTCCTAGTGACATCTACGAGAAACTACAACCTCTTTGACAAACAACCACTCTAAGCTTAGCAGTCCTAGTGATCTATACTCAACGCCGTATGCGTTGCTGCCAACACAGAACCATTTTATGGTTCTCATGGGCAGATGTCATCACAAGAACAACAGCAAAATAAAGGAGTATATTATTTATTCTCCCTTTGGATGGACCAAACTCTTGATGCACAATTCGAAGCTGAGATGAATCGTTTCCTGCAACCACTGATATCTTTTAGCGGCTTGCTGCAACTTGGAATACGAATTAATTGTTGTTATCGGCAAGTTTCTTCCCCTCCCATAAGCTGCAGGTGTAGTAAGACATTGGCAGTGGAGATTTTTATTGTCGAACAAGTATTGGAACCGTAAATATGCCTCATAAATTAAGTCTGTCAGCACATACGTCACCTATCTCAAGTCGTTCTTCAATTATGTAGTCGAAAGAAGAGAATCAACAATGTCTCAACCACAGCGAGTACTTCACACTATCAGGTAAGATACTGACGAGCTCCTTAATTCTCTTGCATGTAGCACAGTCCAACGACGGGAATACCGGTCTTGTCTACGCTTCACCCGGCCGGCATCAACATGCATGTATGTATGTAGACCCATCCTAATGAAAGGAACACGTGGCGGTGAGGGATTAGCTTCCACGTACATAACGCTACTCCCATCACCATGGGAATTACTTGTTAATTAAGAATCAACTCGGCTGGTTTGTTACTAAGTTAGGATCCTCCTCGCCAATTATTGTACGGCGTTCGCATTCAAATAATGTGGCTCCACCCAAACGGGGTTGGATAGTAACAGTTCCAACAGGCTAATATGTTCAAGAAAATATATATATATATATATATATATTCTGATGAAGATAAATAATGAAATTAGAAAAATAAAAATTAACATGGAAATTTGACCACGAGTGATTTCTTTGGTTAGCATGATGGATTCTCGTATGTGTTATAAGCTCTAAAACTAGGAGACCATTCAGAGGGAATGGCGCGCCAACGGTTTCAACCTCTTACTAATTAATTGCATAACATGAAGGACAACAATTTTCTTATTATAGTGTTTCAAAATAATTAATCATTAAAATTGTTCATCAATAGATATGGCTCGTACTATGAATATATATTGTGAAAGAGACGTTAGATTAAGAAATGAGAAGGAATGTATAGTGGGAAAGCCACTTCCAATACGACTGCAATTAATTATGCTACGTTAGATGCGTCTCTCAGCTTCTCGGTTATGCTTAATTCAGATGCCACGCAGTTTAAATAAGTCCCTTTTTAAAGTCAAATTTCCATTATGCATTAAAAAGTATGCATAACCTTATCGGTTATGCATTAAAAAGTCAAATTTCCATTATATATATATATATATATATATATATATATATATATATATATATATTAGCCATTCTTCTTTTTTTATTATTTTAAAATTATTGTGCTTATTTAATGATGGCTGAGAGAGAAGCCTGCAAATCCGACGGTTCTGAGACCACAAGGAACAAGATCTAAAGAATCAAAAGTATTATATACGTATGTATGTGTGTGCACACAAAGTTATATGATAAATAATATGTCGAAGTTTGCTGTGACGTAAGAAGGCCATGATGACAAGGAATAATTGGGCAGAATGCGAGATTGACTCATCCTCTTTTTTTTTTCTCTCTCCAACTAAATCTTGTTTGATAAATGAGTTGCATATATCTAAATTAATTTCCTGGAGTCATATTACAAAGGATGTCTGTCTGGAACACACGTACGGAATGATAGGATGTTTCTTCTCTCTCGAGACCAATGGCCACAAAAGCTGAAGCCTTACCTGCTAACTCGAGTTATGGATTCTCACAAAAGGGAGCTGCTGAAATGGCAGGCACACCACTGGGAGCGATGTCGACCGGGTGGTGATAATAAAAAGCTTACGGCAGCGTATGATCATACTGCGATGCAGAAGAAGAAAGGTCGAGGCATCCAAGGCCGAGTCGATGATGCATGTGAATCTCCTGTTGCTGCCTGCTGATCATTTGATCGTACAGGAACAGGTCATTGGCCACCATAGGGATGTGTAATGCTGTAATTAGGACGGGGTGTAGCCATGTCTCTGAAGCCCTTCACCTTGAAGCACGGGCCGATAGGACGGAAGGAAGCACTCCGAGTGCT